>NC_058415.1:1933071-2007991 GCF_002201575.2 Neomonachus schauinslandi | reverse complement strand
GGGCGGAAGCGCGGTGGGATGGGCGGGGTTTGGCCTGCCGGGCGGAAGCGCGGTGAGGTGGGCGGGGTTTGGCCGAGAGGCGCGGAAGCGTGTGGAGGGAGGGGCCGGGGCGGCGGCGCGAGATGGAGCCGCAGCTTGGGCTCCACGCGTTGCTGCACGTTTTCTCCTTTCTGGAGGCCCGAGACTTGCTCTGCGCCGCCCAGGTGGACAAGGTAGCGCGCTCTGTCCGGGGCGGAGGCAGGGCTGGCTTTTGGTCCCTGAGCGTTCACGGCTGGCTCTGCTCTGGGTTTGGTTCCCCATTTGGGAGGCGGCGTCAGGCGGCTCTGATGCCGTGGTTGGCAGAGAGCGCTCGCGGCCCCCGGGGTGGTGACCTGGGCGGCTTTTGTGGGGGCAGCACTGCAAACCGCCGGCCCCTGGCAGCGCCCAGAACCCTGCTCGGTTCGCCTGCAGCGGGCGCCCTGCCATCGGGCTTCCGTGCTAAGAGGGGTTTGGGCACCGGTTTCCTTGCCCCTCGCACCTTTTCTGGGATATTCTGGAACTTCCCTCCTGGGGCCTGCCTGGGAAGCCAAGATTTTCCTGTGAGTGGCACGTCCCCTGCGCTCAGGCCTCCCCACACCTGGAGCTGGGCTGTGCTTGCCCTGGGCCTGTTGAGTGCATCCGCCTGCACCTGCGCGTCCGCCCCCGTGTGCACCTGCGCTGAGCTCTTCCTAGATCTGCACACAACTTCACTGAGTGTAGAGCGTATTTATTTAACGTTTGTTTTTCTCATTACCGAGATTCATTCCCGAGAGCAAGGATTTCTGTGTTTTGCGTCATGTTGTCTCTAGCACCCAGTGAATTTCTTGGCACTTAGGCTGTGTAAATACTTGCTGAGTAAATGAATTTCGTTAAGGAACCTAAAATACATTTTATTTTATAACCTTAGAAATGAAACTGCCAGTTATTTTACCAGCCAAAATGTGTTTATTTGGGAATAGCAGAGAATTGCAATTTGGGACAAGCAACTTAGAGTAAAATCATAGGCAGTCCAGAAAACAAAGGCCAGGAGGCTTTTTTATAGAGGAAGGTGGGGGAAGGCTGTTGTAAACTAAACGTCCATTGGACTAAGCTGCGAGCTGGAAGTGTAGCGGCCTCTCGTTCGCTGGGCTGTTGCTGGGGCAGGAAATCTCCCTTTGGGATAGTAATGTAGTAGCTAAACTAGTGTCAATTTGCAATGTGCGTCTCCTCTTGTGGGGTCTGCCGTTGTCAAGTGCTGTGGCTTGAAGAGTACCCCCCCTGCTGGTCTCCTGAGGTTTTCCTTATTAATTTTAACACATAATCATACCGTTTTACAGAAAGATCAATAAACAGATTTTTTTTTTTAGCAGATTCTTATTTGAATTCTATAACTCATTTAAAATGTGTCACGTAAAATACTGGGTTTTCATCCCTTTTTTTACCGATAAGGAAACTGAGTATCACCCAGGTAGTCCCATACAGGGCTGGAATTGGATCCCTGTTTTCCCAGCAGCAGGCTAGGGATAGTGTAGGGGCAGAGTTTGAAAGGAGGGTGACTTAAATCGTTGGAAAGCACCAACTTCTCTGGGACATAGTTTCTCCCTTAGGTGAGATGAGGTCAATAATTTTTGCCTCACCGTGTCATCATGAAGGCCAGGATCTAACAGAGAGATCCTCAAAGGTGTGGGAGGGGAGTATTTATCAGGTTATATTACACATTATACATCTGTATTTGGGAAATAAGGTCTCAGTTGGGTTTTGAACTAGGAGATATAGAAAAGGAAAATGTGTAAATCTTCTTGCCTGACTTGGCTTGATTTTTGCAAAATACAAATTTTACTTTCCTTCCAAAAATACTGAAACTTTGATCTAGCAGATGACCAAGGGCTGTGGAAGTGGGGGCCTGGGCTCAGAGGAAGGTGGTTCCTTCTGTCATGGATCAGAAAGCCAGTTTCTGGGATGCGGCCTTCAGTGGAGCTGGACCACAGACAACTCCAGGGTGGTTCCCACCAAAGCTGTGTGGGCTTCAGAATCCAGGCTGGCCTAGGCTGGAGAGGCCAGGGAGTCCCAGGATGCAGCTGTGGGCCTGATGGAGGTCAGGCATGGCACTCTGGTCCCCTCCCGGGACTGACGCTGAGCCTCTCCCAAATGCTTCTGCAGGGGGCAGTTTATGAAGCAGGGCTTGACAGTGTGTCTCCCCCCCCACCCCCCCCAGGTGGCTGTCGGTTCCACCATCTTGGCATCTCTGGGACATCCTCTAGGCCAGTGCAGCAGCCATTCTGGGGCCTGTTGCTTTGCCCTTGTTTCCAATTCTGACGGCAGCTAACGATCCTCCTCCTAAAACAAGTGTAACCCTGCCACTCCTTCAGCCACAGTTCCCAAATGGCTTCACACAGTTTTTTGCCAATAGGACTTTGGGATTTGCGTCTAAGCAGATCTCCAGCTCCTTTCCCCAGAACACTATACTCCAATTATGGCAGAATACTCATGTTTTTACACTTCAGAATCTTTGCTCAAGTAGTTTTATCTCTCCCTAGAGTGCTTCAGCCACTGGGGACTTGATCAGTAGTCACCTCTGAGCCCCTTGGCTCCACTGAGTTGGGCATTCTCTCCTTTCTCACTCATTTGGTTGTTTTTATTGCACTGTTCAAATAAGCCTCATTCCCCAGGGTGAATCTTCTTTCCTGCTGGCACCAAGTCTGATTTAGCTCTCTGCCCCTTCTATAGTGCCCGGCAAGCTAGGCGCCAACTGCACGTTGACTGACCAGACATTGTTTTCTCTGCCCTCTTGTTCTAGGTCTGGAATGAAGTTTCAAGGACCAAGGAACTGTGGAGGTGAGTGAAGGAAAAGCCAAACATGGTCAGAAGAGTGTCCCATGAAGGTGAGGGGTGCACTGGATAAGTGGTCTGAGCACTGTGTCTCTGGCTTTGATGCATACACAAGAAAGGACAATCCACAGAACTTAGCAGCAAACTACTCCCCCCTCCACCCCCCCGTTAGGTGTGTAACGCTCTCTTTTTTTAATAGTATATTGAAATGTAAGAGTTTTATTAATTGAATGGGAGATTGATATACGTCAGGAGTACCAAAGTCAGGGGCAGAAATGTACAGCAAATGCATACAGCTGGCTGACAGAAGATACATCAACAAACTATTTTATTTGAACTCATCTTTGGTGTAACAACATAGCTGTATAAGCACATACGATATTAAAAAAAAATAACATCGGGGCGCCTGTGTGACTCAGTCAGTTAAACGTCTACCTTTGGTTCACATTGTGATCTCAGAGTCCCGGAAGGGGCTGGGGCTCCCTGCTCAGTGGGAAGTCTGCTTCTCCCTCTCCCTCTGTCCCTCCCCCCTGCTCGTGCTGTCCCTTGTGTGTGTGTGCTCACTCTCTCTCTCAAATGAATAAAATCTTTAAAAAAAAAAAAAATCAAAAAAATTAAATTTGAAAATGAAAAATATTTTAATCATTAATTTA
This sequence comes from Neomonachus schauinslandi, assembly GCF_002201575.2. Taxonomy (NCBI): domain Eukaryota; kingdom Metazoa; phylum Chordata; class Mammalia; order Carnivora; family Phocidae; genus Neomonachus; species Neomonachus schauinslandi. The sequence goes on along the minus strand of NC_058415.1, from coordinate 2,004,512 downwards.
TTACGTTTTTCTTTCTTATTCATTTTTCCTTTGGAACCTGACTTCTTTTGTCCCAAGAAAGGAGTGTCAGATCATCTGTCTCTTGCTGAATGTGAGACAGATTATAGCCTTGACTATCAGCTAGGAGCTGTATTTAGTTTTAGCCGCTACAGCTGTTCACACATGAAGGGGCTGCCAAACGTGGAGGGAGTCTTTGCTTGATGGGTTTCGTTTTCAGGATAACTGTGCATTGAGATATTTGAGAATTCTAGAATGCCAGTCTTGCTGTATTTAGTGTTCAGTGTCTATAGTATCTATTGCTTTTCATTCACTTGTTATTGATAATGATACTAGTTTGAAAAATTACATTAATCCCTTTAGTTAGTTTTGAAGAGAACTTTTGTTGGCTTTCCGTCTTTATCTACAGTTTGGGGGAATGTACTCTAGATAGAACACATTCAGTTCTGGAAATTGATTCCTCTGTAGGGAGTGGACAAGGTTATGTCTTGCCAAGTATGATGCTCAATGACTTTGTGTCATAGGAAATAAGTGAACTGACTCATGGGTTGGCGCGAGTATTTGTGGAAGACCTAGTAGAGCAGTATTCATATGTTGAAATAGGTAGGATGCCAGCCCCAACCCTGGTCTTCATTCTCATCTTTGCTGATAGGCTAGGAGAGGAATTTCTGTTTGAGTGACAGGAGTAAGTTTCTTTCAGCCGTTCAAAAGATACCTTCAGTGGCTTATCACCTAACTTCCACACGGATGTCACATGTTACCACGTGGTGCCTCTGATTCCTCAGGTAGATGGTTTGGCTTCTACAGGCAGGTCACGAACGGGTTTCAGTTCATTACTGTTTCATACTGTTTGGTGCTAAACGTTTTTAGCATAAAGTCATTCCTCAGCATTGTATCCTTGAACTGTGTTCTTATAAAAACAGTGGGTTTTTCTGGAGCTGGGACAACAGCATTTCAGGAGCATCGTCATCTGTGGTCACATGCATGTATCATTTCTTTTTTTTTTTTTTAAGATTTTATTTATTTGAGACAGAATGAGAGACAGAGAGCATGAGAGGGAGGAGGGTCAGAGGGAGAAGCAGACTCCCTGCCGAGCAGGGAGCCCGATGCGGGACTTGATCCCGGGACTCCAGGATCATGACCTGAGCCGAAGGCAGTTGCCCAACCAACTGAGCCACCCAGGCGCCCGCATGTATCATTTCTGATGCAGTGTCTGTCATGGGTACCAGGCCCCAAAGTTCTCCAGGCCCATTAGAAATTCTTATGGACACAGCAAATGAATGTAGTTAACTGATCATGTATTTTTAATGTGTACTGTATAATTTTAATTGAGAATGCTGCGAGTTCCTTTTTTTAATGCCCCATGACCTTTTAAATTCTGCCTTCAACACACTAAACATTAACTTTTGGTTAGAAGTAAAGTTGCAAATATTTGCTTTTTTTTTTTTTTTTTTAAGATTTTATTTATTTATTTGAGAGAGAGAGAATGAGAGAGAGAGCAAGCACATGAGAGGGGGGAGGGTCAGAGGGAGAAGCAGACTCTCTGCCGAGCAGGGAGCCTGATGCGGGACTCGATCCAGGGACTCCAGGATCATGACCTGAGCCGAAGGCAGTCGCTTAACCAACTGAGCCACCCAGGTGCCTGCAAATGTTTGCTTTTGTTTAAGGTACATAATTTCTGTTGTGTACCACCGATCATTTGTTATTAATTGCTATCTGTGAAAAGTTTTGGTATCACAGTATTTTTGCACTTGATACATTGAAATTCAGAGGCATATCACATACTTTATTCATATTCATACTTAAACCTTTTTGATGGTCTGCCTTTGTTTTTAAAGTAGGCTCCACATCCAGCATGGAGCCCAGCACTGGGCTTGAACTCATGACCCTGAGATCAAGACCTGAGCTGAGATCAAGAGGTTGGCTGCTTGACCGGCTAAGCCACCCAGGAACCCCAGTCTGCCTTTGTTTTTGTCAAATCATTTGTTTTTTCATTTCTTCTAAATATCGGTCATGGGTCCTACTTAAGGTTCGTATAGTGGTGTGTAATGGCCTTAAATACTAGACTTTACTTCCACTAAGAAATGTGCCTTCTTTTTCTTAAGCCACATTATCTTCTTGGTCTAGCTTTCATTTTCACACTCTTTAGATTGAGATATGGGTACAAGAAATTTCCCTTCTTATTTCAACTCAAAACCAACAACATAAGGTCCGGTGATATGAGGTAATTGACACTTGGTCTCACCATCCAGAAGATAAAAGAGGTGGTGAAGCTGAGAGCTCGTTCTTATCTAAAGGGTACAGGCTTATGCAGCTCCAGACAGATTTTGTCAGGTGGGAATTTGGGTTCAGTATAGTCAGACCACTTGCCTTTTCCTGACTTTTATGTGAAAACTTACGATTTTTAAGTGTGGCAGCTAGTCTATGCAGGCTAATCCTATGCAAGCCAAGCAAAATAATCTGGGGGTCCATTTGGCACATAGGCTGCCAGTATACTACTTTTTTTTTTTTTTGAATCTTTTTTTTTAAGATTTCATTTATTATTTGAGAGAGAGAGGTTGAGAGAACGAGTGGGAGGAGGGGCAGAAGGAGAAGCAGACTCCTGTGGAGCAGGGAGCCCCATGCGGGACTTGATCCCAGGACTCTGGGATCATGACCTGAGCCACCCAGGCACCCCAGTATACAACATAGAAGGACCAGAGTTCCAGTAAGCACAGTAAAACCTTCATCCAACATGGGCGCTGGATCTTTCTCAGTGTGTTAGAAGGTTCCTAGAGCCTAGCACAGGGCCTGACATGGAGGTGCTCAGTGAATGGAGAAGCTATGATGACTGTATTGTACTTATTGATGTCATGGGCTATGAGCCATGTATTTCTCACCTAACCTCATCTGTGTTCTCTGTGAGATAGGAGTGCTAGGCTGGAGCCACACAATGCCACATCAGCTCTGTGGACTGTAAAATGCTGGAAGCCTCTGCCCATGAAGCCTCCCTAGTCCTCTCCCAGCCAGAAGTCCACTCTCTTTGTGCTCAGGTCCCATATCACATGTTACATCTTCTGAAATGTCACGTTTCTCCCATGAACTTTTATTTTGCTTATTCTCCTAACCACTGGCTGAGAGCACCCTGTGGTAAGAGCCATGTCTCACTCACTTTGGTGCCCAAAGACTAGATGGAGAGTCCATAGTTCTCTACGGTGTGGATGAGCTAACATTTTTATTCTCAAAAACTTGATGAGAGAGGTGCTATCATAGAATTGAGAGCAGTCACATGGAAGCTCAGAATGCAGGATCTTGGAAAATGGTGGATTTGGAAATTTTCTCCTCTATAAAAGCAATGAGAAAACTGACACAAATTTTCAAAATCAACTTTTTCAGAACTCTGGAAATTAACAAGAGACTTGTAGTAGTCTAGGAAGTGTTTGTTAAAGAAAAAATATTTGAATCTTAGAACAGCAAGTTTTCTTGCCCTGTTCCCATAAACCTCTCCAGTTCTCTGTTAGCCACAGTGAAACCAGGAGCCTGGTGGTCACTGGAGGGGGAAGAATGGGATTGGATTCTCATTACCAGAGAATTGTCATTATTTGACCTGCTGGTATTTCTTTGAAGACCCCACGGGCAGACTGTTTTTGTTTGTTCTGACTTGGAGTTCACTAAGTGTGAAAGCCTTTACTATGGGACCTTTGTCAGAATAGTAACTGACAGTTGATTAACTTTGTGGCCTGTCAGAGCTGATGGACAGCAATTGAGCAAATAGTAGGCTAACCAAAAGCTTGAAAAGCTGAGAATGTGATGTCTTTAGGGGCTTGAGCTTTGAAAAGCCCTGACACTTTCCTAGGAATGTAAAAGCCCAGGCACATGTAACAGGGTGTGCACAAATTCAGGGAAGACCTAAGAAGGCTCTAAACTCACTTGTTTGGCTAACCCTGAGGTTCTATGCAAGTAGGAAGTGAAGGCTTGGGTATAGTTGTCAGCTGCCTTACTGAGTGTTGAATGCATTCCCCAACATGCACAGGAGCCTTTTGGTGATGACCAGAAGACTTAGTAGTTCCAGGCATTTGCAATATCCATGGCCAATCATTAGTAAGCTCTAATTTAAGCAGAGACTTCAGTGGCCATATGTAACAAAGAATGCAGGCTTTTCAGAATTTGTTCATAAATGTTACTAAACAAACAATAACAGTCAACAGCTGAAACAACAAACCTGGCGGGGGGGGGGGTTCAGATTTCCAGAACTCCACATTATTTAAAATGTTCAGTTTTCAACAGAAGTTATGAGTCATGCAAAGAAATAAGAAAAGTATAGCTTATACACAGGAAATAAAGCAAACAACAGAAACTTTGAGAAAGCCCAGGCATTGGACTTACTAGGTAAAGAATTTAAATTAGCTATTTTCATTATGTTCAAACAACTACAGGAAACCATGTGCAAAGAACTAAAGGGAAGGAGGACAGTGTCTCATCCAATAGATGATATCAGTAAAGAATGTTTATCAAAATAAATAGAAATTATAGAGTAGAAAATTATACTATCAAATTAAAAACTCAGGATTTGAGCACAGAAGATAGAATCGGTGAATTTGAAGATAAGCCAAGGGAGATTATCCAGTCTGAAGAATAGAATGAATATGAAGAAGGAAGAAAAATCAACAGGGCCTAAGAGACCTGTGGGACACCATCAAGCATGCCAACATTGCATAACAGGAGTCCCAGAATGAGAGGGGAAAGGGAGAGGGAATAAAATATTTAAAGAAATAAGGGCTGGGAACTTCCCAGATTTGATGAAGGATGTTAATTTACACATGCAAAAGCTCAATGAACTGCAAGTAGGATAAACTCAAAGAGTTCCACACCACCAGTGTCGTCTTAGTGCAGTAGGCAGCACGTCAGTCTCACAAAGAGTTCCACATCAGAACACATTGTAGGGACACCTGGCTGGCTCAGTCGGTAGAGCATGCAACTCTTGATCTTGGGGTCATGAGTTCAAGACCCACATTGGGTGTAGAGATTACTTAAATAAAATATTTAAAAAGACACATTGTAATCAAACTTGAAAGCTGAAGATAGAGAATGAAAGCAGCAAGAGAGAAGCAACTCATCATGTACAAGGAAACCCTGATGATATTTAACAGTTGATTTCTCATTAAAAAACATGGAACACAGGGCGCCTGGGTGGCTCAGTTGGTTGAGTGACTGCCTTTGGCTCAGGTCATGATCCCAGAGTCCCTGGATCGAGTCCCGCATCGGGCTCCCTGCTCGGCAGGGAGTCTGCTTCTCCCTCTGACCCTCCCCCCTCTCATGTGCTCTCTTGCATTCTCTCTCTCTCAAATAAATAAAATCTTTAAAATAAATAAATAAAAAACATGGAACACAGAAGGTAGTGGGATGACATTGGAAGTGTTGAAAGAAAAGATTATTAGAGTTGAATGTCTAGAAAAATAAAGGAGAAAATGAAGACCTTTTAAGATTAGCAAAAGCTGAGAGGGTTTGTTGCTATACACTTGCCCTACAAGAAACCCTAAGGGAGTCTTTCAGTTTGAAATGAAAGGATGTTAGGTAGTAAGTTGAATCTACACGAAAATAAAGAACACTAGTGATGTTACTTTATAGGCATATATAAAAGGCAGCATAAATGTATTTATTTGTAAGTCTGTTTTTCTCTTTAATGATTTAAATGACAGCTGCATAAAATATAGCTGTCTGTCGATGCATATGTAATGTATAAAACGTGATTTGTAGGTGTAGCAGCACAATTGGAGAGGGGCAGGAAACGGTGCGACATAGGAGCAAAGTTTTTGAATACTGTTGAAATTAAGTTGATGTTAATCAAAACTAGATTAATCCCCAAGGCAACCATTAAGAACTCAAAAAATATGGTAGAAGAAATGACAAGGGAATTAGTACATTAGAAATTATTCAACACAAAAGAAGGCAGTAACAGAAGACTAGAGGGGAAAATGCTTAAAACCTAGAAATAAGTAGCAAGATGACATGTAAATCATGCCTTGTCATTAATTATGTGAAATGTATTAAGTGTACACTCCAATAAAAAGGCAGAGGTTGTCAGAAGGGATAAACAATAGCCAACTTTCTGCTGTCTACAAGAGACATACTTTAGATTCAAAGACTTAGATAAGTTGAAATTTGAAGAATGGAAACAGATATACCATGCAAACAGTAATCAAAGGAAAGTTGGAATGGCCATGCTAATAACAGACAAAGTAGACTGTAAGACAAAAAGCATTACTAGAGACAAAGAAGGCTATTTTATGGTAAGTCAATTCATGAAGAAGATCTAAAAATTATAAATGCATACGCACCTAATGACAGCAGCAAAATACACGAAGGGCTGACAGAACTAAAAGGAGAAATAGACAATTCAGCAATAAGAGTTGGAGACTTCAAGAAATACTTTTTTTTTTTTTTAAGATTTTATTTATTTGTCAGAGAGAGAGAGTGAGCACAAGCAGGGGGGCGGCAGGCAGAGGGAGAAGCAGCCTCCCCGCTGAGCAAGGACCCCGATGTGAGACTCGATCCCAGGACCCTGGGATCATGACCTGAGCTGAAGGCAGATGCTTAACTGACTGAGCCACTCAGGCATCCCAAGAAATACTCTTGAATTACCGAAGTAATTCGGTTGCATGACCAAAGCTGCATGCCCTTGGCCTTGGGTCAGTTAAAGCCCTGGTCATGTACAAGGGGTCAGGACCCACTTCATGGGGGTGTCAGGAAAAGTGGCGGGATACGCAAGAAGCACTGACGCCTGGTGGTGGTGAGCACTTGTTCAGTGTCATCTGATCATCATCCCCACTTTAACAGTGGAGGCGGTTGAGGCCTCAGTAGGCAGAGTGCATTGTCCAAGCTACTAGATGGTAAAGCCAGGAATCAAAACTAGACCTGTGGACATCATAGTACCTTCTTCTAACACCTGCCCTGTCCTGCCTGGGATCATGGGTCTGTGTTCCAGGCAGCTGTGTCTGAGACGCTGGTCATCATGTAAAGCCTCCCAGATGACCTTGGGCACACAAACATGGAAACAGTACTATCTCTGCCGATCTGAGCTGGAGTTCCGAATGGAATCTGGGCGGCCAGAGAAGGACTTCATCTGCAAAGCCATTGCTGGGCACAAAGGTATGGCTGCAAGCTTTCCTGCTGCTCACTTGTCCTGGTCGAGTGCCCTGGGATTTGGTGCTTAGCCAGTGAGTGGGAAGGGGCTGCTTGACGAGGACTCGCCCTGCTGGGTTCTGTATTTGGCTATGTCACTTGGTGCTCAGAGTAGCCCTGTGAAGAAGGAATTGTTATATTTATTTCAGAGTAGAGAGAAACGGAAAGCAAGAGAGTAGGGAGTGTTGTGGCCACGTGGCTGGTGGGAGGGGGCAGTCCTGGGTGTGAAGCCCTATGGCCACAGCTGTCCCCTAAGGAGCGCCTGGGTGCTCCTGAGAGAGAAAGAGGAAGGAGTGTCCCACCGGCCCTTCCCCAGTCTGCATGTCCACATCCCAGACGTTCGGTGTGCATTCAAGGCCAGTCTCTGTTCTCTTCCAGGAGGCATAGACGAGCTGGCCTACATCTCAACCAACGAGTGCCGGTTTGATGGGCAGGAGAAGTCGGTGGTGTGCACCGTGTCCTCGGACAGCACAGTGCGTGCCTGGGATGTGCAGGAGGTGAGCCGGGTGGAGGGGCCGGGGTGCGACTCACAGGATCCTACTGAGGTTCTTCCCCTTCGCTAGCTCGTCCAGCCCCTGGGGGCAGCTTCCGGGTGGTGGGATCCCCATGGTATAGACAAGAACTCTGAGCTGCAAGAGGCCGGGTCGCACTTAGAGCTCAGGTCTGATCGCAGCTGGAGCCAGACCTGCCCTTGACTCTGAGCGGCCTGCCTCGGGGAGGTGGGTGCCTGCGGCAGCAGCCACACGGCAGCACCTGCCCCCGGTCCCGCGGTGTCCACGTTGGAGCTAGTGCCCAGTCCAGGCTGTTTTGCCCAAACAGTTGCCCCTTCTAGTTACCCCCATGTACCAGCTAAGTGTTGAGACTTTGATAACTGGTATTTCACACGTGGTTGTCACTGTTGTTAAAAAGCTTTGCGGTCCATTTCCTCACTGATTCTCACCGCAGCTGAGCAAAGCATGCATTATTATCACCCTGATTTTATGGACGATCAGTCTGAGACAGAGAGGGAAGTGTCTCTGAGTCCTGAACCGTGTGGTTCCCTGTAAATCCAAGGGTTCTGCACACATAGAAACCAACCTCCTCGATAGGACTTTTTCCTGGAAACTACAGATTACCTCATGTTTTTGAAAGCCCTGGACAAGCAAAGGCACCTGTGGGTCCTTGCTACGTTAAGTGGGGAGCCTCCTCGTGTCGCCGTTGGCCAGCTCTGCTGGAAGTGCCCAGTTCGCGCAGAGAGCAGAGGGGGCTCCCCGGATTTCCCTGGCCGCTTTGAACAGGGCACCCTGGCTCTCAGCACACTGACCGAGACCTGGGCCTTCCTTGCTAGTGTGCGAGGGTAGCAGGCTGCTGGGAGCTGCGTCCTGCCACCCCCATGCCAGCCGTGGGGTCACTGCTCTGCCCAGACGTCACGTTAGAGTCTGGGAGAGAGCGGGTATGTGCTGCGTTTGGTCACGCGGGGACACTTGAGAGGCCACCTGAGGCCATTGCTGGGCACAGAGGTGGTGATGGAGTCTTGAAAGTCCCAGCTGGGCTGCAGCCTAGGTTGTGAGGGGCCCAGGAGCCGGGGCAGGGTCTCGGAATGGGAGGAAGGGGCACCGGGCGGGGGCACATGAGGGATGCGCTGTGGTTAGTTACAATTTATTTTGCTTTTGAATCATGAAAGTAAAACACTGTTGAGGGTTTTGGAAAAGTAGGACTAGGAGATATTTCTTGAGCGAAAAAATTCTCCCCCTGCCTGCTCTCCTCAGCAGTTCTTCCCAGAGGCAACCACTGTTCAAGTCCTGTCCCATCTTCGTCTTCCTGGTGGCTATCCATTCATCCGTTTTTACATTAGTAGAGTCTGTTCCTCCATCCGCATGCTTCAGAGAGTCTGTGTTGTCTGCCTGCTTTGCAGAAACTTCCTTCGTTACCAGGAGCCCGTTCTTAGCCCCATGCTCTTTTTTGTTTAAAGGGTACAAAGTTGTTTGCATCATTTCTCTCTCCTCCGTGGCCAAGTTTTCGGTTGTTGATGATAGTTTCCTCTTCTCATGCTTGGTTTTCCTCCTACAAGGCAGTATTTGAGGGTCATTTCACAGGAAGGTCCTGTGGTTCCTGGGGTGGGAGGCTGCCCGCCTTCCTGTGGCCTCTCTGTAGGACCTGCGTCGGCTGCGGACACCTGGCCACATGGGCTCAGGGTGGGGGGGTCAGCAGAAGAAGACATGGCGCCTGGGAGACCCTAGACTTGCCCAGATGATCAGGTCTCTACTTGAACAGGGAGAGCACTTGGGTACAGGCTCAGCGGACATTTCCCGTCAAGGGCCCTGTGGTCCCTATGTAACCCCCCAGCTCTGTGGGCTCGATGCAGGAGCAGAAAGCAAACGGGAGAGTGGCCTGTTCTGACAGAGCTAGCAACGCATGCTGACATGTGAGGTGCACATATTTTCATGTGTTGTGAAATCGTCTTTTGATTTTTTTTTTTATTTTAAGCTAAACTACAAATATGGGCAGTGGGCTGGGTTTGGCTGAAGGCTGTAATTTGCTGAGCTCTACTTCCGTGTGGTCTGGTTTGCCAGCATGAGCCTCTTTCAGAGTCCAGAGCCACCTGCACATATCCTGCCTGGCTGCACAACCTTAGTACTCTTCACGAGCAAACCTCCCGTAGAAAACGACCTCCACCTTTCCTCCTTCCACGTCCACACAGAGCAGTCTTCTTGTCCCCAAATAATTATCTGTATGGTTAGTAGTACTGTTAATTGTGTAAGTGCTTTTCACACTGAGCTATGAGGCAAACTAACATTTGGCGTTTCCTAAAGTTAATAAATATTCCTTTTTTTTTTTTTAAAGATTTATTTATTCATTTTAGAGAAAGCATGCGCATGCAAGCAGGAGGGACAGAGAGGGAGAGAATCTCAGGCAGACTCCCCGCTGAGTGTGGAGCCTCTTGTGGGGCTCGATCCCACGACCCATGAGATCACGACCTGAGCCGAAACCAGGAGTCAGACACTCAACTGACTGCACCACCCCGATGCCCCAATAAATGCTCCTTTTCAAAAATGATCTTAGTTTCCACTTACAGTATTTAAGACCATGCTTTTGACTGGTTATATTGGTTTCTGGTCTGGCTTTCCATGCCACGTGTCGTCCACTGTCCCTGGAGAATTCTAGGGTTTGAGTTCGTCTGTTTCTGGCATCAGAGTCCTGGTGCCACCACCGCCCACTTCCTTCCTGCGGCAGGCGTGTTGCCCAGCAGTCACTGGTCAGCGTGTTTCTGTGCTCCGACCCCTGACCTCTGCTTCCACTCCGAACCCAGGAGGGAGTCTCACGCCTCCTTCACTAACCCTGGTGAATGTGCTCTGTTCCCCGAGACTCCTTGCCATCCCTCCGCGTCACCTTGCTGCTCGAGCAACAGAAATCAACTGAGAAAGGATCTCATAGAGGAATCCTGAGTATCTTGGTTGGAAAAAAAGATCCAGATCATGGTAAAAAGAACACATGATAGAAAAAGGGTCATAATGACCCAGAATGGGAACGGAAGCCCAGGTGGCGCCTCTGGGAGACTGGGAATGGAACGTCGCGAATAGTTCTCTGGTGTCCCGCCTTTGGGCGCCCTGAGCCCACCGGCACCAGCTCTTTCCCACCTGTTGCAGTTCTTACAGTCCTGGGACAGACCATGGAATCACCCAGCTCGGGCCTTGGCTAGGGCCCCTCCCAGGAAAGGGGGTGTTTTAAGCAGGACAACACGGACATGCCACGTGAACTGTTCTCACCCACAAGCCTGAGTTAGCTAATCTGTAAAATGGGGCTGCAGGGGCCTGAGGGAGATGCTGCACATGTAAGTTCTTTGTACGCAGCCGCGTGGCCCAGGCCCCAGCTCCCTGCCCAGCCTGCCTTGGTGGAGCTGGGAGCAACCCCTGTGTGCACACGGCCGCCCCCCCGCACCCGGTGCAGTCCTGGTGGTGCCAGTGCTTGGGAATTTCCGTACACCCCCAGTTCCGCCACTCCTGTGCCCCGAAACACCGCTTCTGTGTCGTGCTCTGCACCACACTGTGGCTCCTGTGAGCATGGGGTCTGTGCCTTTTCCACCCGTGTGCCCCCCGTGTGCACTAGGCGATGGTCATATGTTTATGAAATGAATGGCCCCCGTATAAGTTGTTATTTTCCCTTTGTTGTTGCCCAGGGCACAGAGATCTGGTCAAGCCCCCTGCAGCCCGCTGCTCTGGTGAATTTGGTGACCTACCCTCGGCTGCAGCTGGTCGTCACCGTGGACAAGCTGGGCCTGATCAAGGTGTGGAAAGCGGAGAATGGGAGGGAGTGGGCCTCCTTCTCCCTGCCTACATACTCATCTGCGTTGCAGGCCTGTGACCATCCAGAGGGCCCCTTCCTGCTGGTGAGTGACTGGCTCTTGGGAGTCTCTGCAGGTCCTAGCTGTCTCCCAGGGTCACGGACACTCTGGTGCTGTGACCACTGTGATGGGTGGCGCCTGGAGCTGGGCACTCGATGTGGTAGGACAAGCTGTCATTCTGCGGCCCAGTACCCCAGCTCCTCCTCTCCAGCTCAGCTGCCTGCAGCAGCCTGTCTCCCTAGCCCCGTCTCTGCCCCTCCCGAGCCGTCACCGAGACTCAGCCACGGGCTGCCTGTGGGTTCAGTTCATGTGCCTCTGCTCTCCTGTCCCCTGAGCTTGCTGGCAGTCTCTCTCCTCCCTGCAATTCCTTCTCTGTCTGCATTCTTACCCTTCCTTACCTTGTTTCAAGTCCCAGCTAAGGCCCAACTCAGGAGAAACTGAGGCATGTTTGACAAACATGAGCACTTGCCCAGGACACCAAAAGCCTCTGTTACCAGAATGTCCATTTAGAAGTGACTCTTGGGCATTGGGAGGGTTTGGCGGGGAGAAACGAGGAAAGTGGGTGTAAGGTGGCACCACGGTGTGGGAAGTGGCTCTCAGATGGAGGCAGTGTCACCACCTGTGGGGAAGGAGGCCTTGGAAAGGTTGGGCAGGCTGGCGTCCCGGGGATCAAGAGGAGCAGACGTCCGTGCGCACAGAACTGACTGGAAAGGAACTAAGCTTAGCAAACAAAATGAGTAACATCTGATGAAACATTTTACATAAACCACTGTGCAGCTGTTGAAGAAGACTTCCAAGTAAGTGTAATTGGCATCCGCAGATCCATTTGAGAATCCATTGCGTAGCTGAAGAGGCCACTGAGGTTCTCTCTGGGAGCGGTAGACCATGTGCTTCCCTTTCTTTGCGAAGGATAGTAAAGGTAGGAGGCGTACATCTGCTGGATAACCTCAGAGAGGAGAAAGAACAAAAATGTCTAGACCAAGATTCAGGAGATTTAGCCGGAATCAGATGGAGTCACCGACACTGGCAACTTTGCCCTGGAGACCCTTCCCCCAAGGCAGCTGAGAGGCTGTAGGCCTTTGATGGCCCGGCGAGGAGTTGGAGTGCTGAGCCGGTGAGGGCGGAGCCCTGGGCCTCCCCTTACACTGGGTGGGGTGTCGGGGGTTGCAGCCCGAAGTGGGATCTGCAGGTCCGCCGTGCTCCCCCTGGCTGTAGCCTGGCACCCTGGCCACCTGGGAGGAGTAAATGAGAATCCTTCCTGGGAAAGATAACGTCACCCAAGGCCGCATGTTATTTCTGCTTTGAAATGCAGTGTCCAGCACACACTTAGAGCTAACTAGGCACGGGAGAGATGAGGAGTATGAGCTCAAGATACTGCAGTCCTTACATGCTAAAACCCCTATGGTTGCCGTGTTTAGGGAGAGGGTTTCAGAACTCAAAGCTATGAAAAATGACGGAACCTATTTAGAAAAGAACCAAGTAGAAATTCCAGAATAGAAACACTGAGTACAAAGGTTAACTCAGTGAGTGGGTTTCATAGCAGGATGGACAGTGGAATCACACCAAGATGGGGGGTGGAGGGGAGCGTCTGGGGCTCTGGCAACATCCCATTTCTTAACTTGGGTGGCAATGTGAATATTTGCTTTGTAATGATGCATTGAGCGTTGGGTTTGTGTTTTGTGCACTTTTCTGTATGGTGTTTTCTGCATCAGTGAAAAAGTTAAGAGGTTACCTGGAATGAAATGCAGATATTGAGTGAGGTAAATGGAAAGAGAGGGTACAAGATGTAGACCAGTCCTTCTCAGGCTTTAATGGCATGTGAACTACTGGGGATGTTGTTTAAATGTAGATTCCAATTCGTTGGGTCCCTGGGGATGCCTCGATTCTAACTTTTTTTTTCCTTTTGTGAGAGAGAGCACACAAGCAGGGAGGGGGAGAGCGAGAGAGAATCTCAAGCAGACTCCCTGCTGATGTGGAGCCCGTCACGGGGCTCTGTCTCACGACCCTGAGATCATGACCTGAGCTGAAATCAAAAGTCAGACATTTAACCGAGTGAGCCACCCAGGCACCCCTTGGATTCTGACGTTTTAAAAGCTGCCTGGTAGTATCGGTCCTGTCGGTCTTAGATGACACTTTGAGTAGCAAGGCCATAAAGGATCCATGGAAAAATTCTAGTATTTGGTATCAGGAGCAGGTGAGGGAGTGAATGGGTCAAAAGCAACATTTGAAGAGATAATGGCAGATATTTCTCCAAAATAGACTAAGGACATTGATCCATGGAATCAAGAAGGCCTACAAGCCCCAAGTGGGATAAACAAAACTGAATCTGCATACGGGCCCATCAGGGTGAACTGAGATTACCCAGGACCAAGAAAGCCTATCTGGTAGCAGCCAGGGGACGCAGACTCCCTTCAGGGTCTGACTTACTGCGGGCAACCGTGGATCTCAAGGATCATAGAATAGGGTCTTGAAAGAAAGAACTGCCAGCAGGAAATCCGTAACAGAAAGTGACCCCCAGGAGTGAAGGGGAGTGAAGGCATCTCAGGTAACATGGAGAATCTGTAACAGTCACAGCACCGCTGAGAAGAACATGCGTGGGACACGAAGCGGAAGGCCGATGAGCAGCGCTGGGGACGAGATCTGAGGGTCAACTATAAAACAGCAGGAACTGCGTCTTGTGGATTTTAAACTATGCGCAGAAGACAAACAGAGGGCTTTAGCATTTACGTTAGGAGAAGGTTATGAGGAACTAAACAGTCCAGGATCCTTGAATTGTCTGGGACCATTTATGTACCGATGGGCAGTGACGTCTACAAGGAGGAACCTCTCCCCTAACTCCCAGAAGAGAAATGAAGGAGCATAGAGCCTCGAAGTCCTAAGAGCAAAAGGGGCAGGATCAACCCTGACCCCAAATTTGGCTTGATTATCAAGAGTGATGAAGCCACATGAGCACCAAGAGGGTATGAAGAGGTAATTTGTCACATAACCAGGCTTTCAGGATGGTGGCTCCCAGGAGGCGGGTCTGAACGGCTAAAGGCAGCAGCGGGGAGTGAGTGGCCTGCTCTTCCTGTGGTTGGGGTGGGGTGGAGGGAGGACCCCTGCGTGGGCCGCGTTTCTGTGGTTTGAATTCTCCATGGGTGGCCTTTATCCGCTTGTCCGGATGTGGAACGGAGGGTGGGATGGGCAGGCCGGAAAGCTGTGCGTCACCAAACATCAGAGACAGAGTCAGATTCCAATAAGCTTCCCTTCTGGTGACTTTGCTGTAATTCTGCCTTCAGCTGATGGCTGAAATGTGCACGTTTTAGGTCTTCGAGCTCGGACTTGTGTAAGCCAGCCAAACGCGTGGTGCTCTGGGGGCCACCTGCTAAGGCTGGAACCCGAGGGCAAGTTCTCTTGTCTGGCTCATTCGGGACCCAGCGTTGTGTGTTCGAGAAGTGAAGTGAATGCCCGGTCATGTCGGTATGTCTGGGTCTCCAAAGGGGTGGGGGTGTCTGCCATTTGTGTCTTGGGGGTTCTGGGAGGCAAGCCTTCCTGAGTCTTCACCAAGAGGGAGAATTTGGCATGAGAAGCTTTGTTTCTGGCCACGTGGCTGCAGCACCAGCAATGGCCCGAGGCGTCAGCGGGCGTCTGCAGCTGGTCCTTAGCGGGCGCTTCCAGGGCCGTTGGCGCCAGCCGCGGGGTCCACCCTTGAGCAGGGATGTTCCAGTTGGCGGAGGGGCCACAGCAGTGGGCTCTACCGTGTGTGATGGCAGCTTTGGTACCTGTGTAGTGTGGGAACTCCTTTCCTGTTGGCTCAGAGGGTGCCCTTCTCCAGCGTCCTTGCACGTGGCAAGGGTCTGAGGACAACAGGAAGCTACTTCCTCCCACAGAGCGAAAGCCCACCATGTCCCTAGCCTGCCTGGATTCTGAAGATGCCATTTTTATCTCAGCAGGGAGGCTTCGGTTGCCGGGCAGAGGCTGCAAAGTGCGCCTCCACATCCCAAGGCTTAATGCCTACATGGGAAGTCCAGGGGCTCAGGACCTCTGAGCACCAACCTCAGCACAAGGGCCCAGACACCGCCGGCATCCTTCACCCTAGTGGAGTGTTATGTGACCAGAGGACAGCAGGCTTTGCCAGAAGCACTCATTTTCTTGGGTGTTGCCCTGTAGGGGGATGGAGCAGGATCAACCCCCTACCGAGATTGAGCTCAGATTTGGAGATTACTGACTCTGTACGTGCGCACCAGTAGGGTATGGAATAGGATATCCTCTCCACACACCCCCCCACCCCCCAATTCACATCTACCCAGGGCCTCAGAACGTGACCTTATTTGGAAATGGTATCCGGTTAAGGATCTCAGGTAAAATCATCCTGGATTTAGACTGGGCCCTCTGTCCAATGAGAAGTGTTCTCATAAGAGGAGAAAACACAGATGTACAGAGAAGGCCAGGTGCACACAGGGGCAGACAAGTCA
The DNA here is from genome assembly GCF_002201575.2 of Neomonachus schauinslandi. Lineage (NCBI taxonomy): Eukaryota > Metazoa > Chordata > Mammalia > Carnivora > Phocidae > Neomonachus > Neomonachus schauinslandi. The sequence continues at coordinate 1,988,579 of NC_058415.1, read as the reverse complement.
AGGAAAGCTGTAGAGGCTTCAGAAGGAGAGGGCCCTGCTGGCACCTGATTTTGGGCTTCTAGCCTCTAAAATTGTGAAAGAATAAATTTTTAGTTTTTTTAAGCCACCCAATTTGTTACTGCAGCCCTAAAAATTAATGTAAGACCCTAAAACAGAACACTTGGGGCACCTGGCTGGCTTAGTGGGTAGAGTGTGCAACTCTTGATCTGAGGGTTGTAGGTTCGAACCCCACATTGGGTGTAGAGATTACTTAAAAATAAAATCTTAAAAAAAAACAAACCAAAAACCCAGAACACTTAAGGAAGTTTGGAATGAAAAGGAGGGAAAATGATGCCCTGGAGATGCTAATAACTAAAAGCAAGCTGATAAGCTATTAACGTTAGACCAGAAGACTTCAAGATAAAAGTCATCACTAGATATTAGGGGGAACTTTGTAATAATAATTAGATTAGCCTCCAAGGAAGATAGAGCAAGGCTAAAGTTGGCCTAAACACATACAGAACAAAATTTGTGGAATTTCAAGGAGAAATGGTCAAATCTACAAGCATTATGAGAAGTTTGTTACACAGCTAAAGGGAAATGATCTGGGTGGACCCACTGTGAGTGCTTTGAAGGCAGTGAGTTTTCTCACTGGCTGATCGTGGAAGTCAGAGACTGGAGGCCTGGGGGGCATTCACGTGAACCCCCCCACTGGCTGTCGTGTTGTGGGGGCCCAGGAACTGGGAATGCCCCACCATCCACCAAAGGGGAAACCTCAGTTTTGCCTGCAGCCACAAGGGGCTGAGCTGCCAACAACCCCACTGGGCCTCCAGGTGAAAACCTGGCACCTCAGCTCAGCTTCATGTGACTTCTCTCACCCAGGGATTATTTGGAGACACTACATGTAGATCATTTAAAGTTAAATTATATGTGTGTGCAAGGTCAGCATTGAGGTTCATTTTGGGTTTCCAGATTTTGTAGGAAAGGCCATCCTTTCTTCACTGAATTACTTCAGCACCTTTGTCAGAATACCAACATGATGTGTGAGTCCATTTCCACTGTAAGGACAGACACAAGCTCTCGTGGGCTGTAGACTTGTAAGTCATGACCTCCAGCATTTTCTTATTTCAAAAATAGATGGATTTCTTTAAAAAAAATTTTTTATGTTCACTTAGCCAACATACAGTACATCGTGAGTTTTTGATGCAGTGTTCAATGATTCATTAGTTGCGTCTAATACCCAGTGCTCATCACAACACACTTGCCAATTTCTTTAATAAAACTACCTACTGGAATTTTGATGACATTGAATCTATAGATTGATTTGGAGACAGCTGACATCTAAAGATGTAGTCTTCTAAGCCACAGACATGGCAAATATGTCTCCATTTAGATGGGCCTTCACTTACGTCTCTCAACAAAGTTTTATAGTTTTAAGTGAACTGGGCTTGCATATATTTTGTTAATTGTATATTATATATTTTAAATGTTACTGTTTCAAAATTTAATTTCTGATTTTTCATTGCTAGTATTTGGCATATACAGAAATGTGTAAATAACATATAAATGTGTATTTCTGTATTTATAAGGAAATTGCTATACATACTATACGTACCATACATAGAAGCTTTTTCTGTATAAATATACGTAAGAATACATTCGAATTTTGTATATTTACCTCATCTAGCAGCCTCGCTAAACTCACTAATTTTAGTAGTTTTTATTTTTTGGTAGACTGTAGAAAATTTTCATAGGTGAAGATTTCTTAGGACACAAAAAACACTAACTGTACAAGAAAGAAATAGATTATTGGACATCATCGAATTCAGAAATTTTGCATTTTGAAAGCGTTGTTCAACAAAAGAAAAGGCAAACCTTAGGCTGGAAGAAAATATTTATAATAATGCAACCTCGTTTCAGGACTTTGTCCAGAATATGTGAAGAACTATTATCACTCAGTAGGTAAGAGACAGCCCAACTTTAAAATTAGGTGGAAGATTTGAATGCTTCACAGAAGAATATAGAGTGGTAGCCATTAGCACATAGAGAAGCTCCACACCACCAGTCATCAGTGAAATGCAGTTTAGAACCATGGTGAGATAACGGCACCATATTGATCTGAAGAGCTGAAATTAAACACATGTTTACACAGATGTGACACAATTCTTCAGAGAATTGTTTGGCAGTTATTTTAATATTAAAAACCACTTAACCATATTATGCAGCAGTTTTTCTTTTAGCTATTTACCAGTGAGATATGAAAATCTTTACACAAAAAGATTGGTACACAAATGTTTGTAGGAGCTTTAGTAATAATAGCCACATTGGATACAACCCAAGTGCTTATCAACAGGTGGATTTATAAAAATGGTATATGCATGCAGTGGAATACTACTCAGCATGGAAAAGGAACAAGGCTATGGATCTGTGCAACAACATGCATGAACCTCAGAAACATGCTGAGCAAAAGAAGCCAGACACAACAGAGTATGTGTATATTATATGATTCCGTTTCTGGGAAATTCCAGTCTCAACAGAACAGATCTGCACTGTCAGCAGACCAGTGGTCCTTAGGGATGGAGGGGACTGTTGAGGGACACAGAAACTTTGGAGATGGTGCAGATGTTCTAGAACCGGATTATGGTTGTGATAATCTAGTAAGTCTGACTTCCCTACCTCTTATTTTTTCAAGTTTCCTTAGCTACTTTCATGTTTATTTTTCCACATGAACTTTGGAATCAAATTTTCTGTCTCCTGGAAAGAAAAGGGTATTTTCATTGATACCACGTTCAGTTTAAATACTAACATGAAGAAAATGGACATCGTCATGATGCCGAGTCAGTCTGTTCAAGAATAAGTGATGTATTTCCATTGGTTCAAGTTTGCTTTTTATGTCCTTCAGAAGTGATTTACGTTTCTCCTCAGATAAATTTTGCACATTTCTTGTTAACGATATTCCAAAGTATTTTATCATTTGTTGCTATTCCATTGATACGGGAAAGTATTTTCTGTTCCATTGTTTTCTAACTGGGTGTTGTTTGTTTAAATGAAAACTGTTGTTGTGTTTTATATTCTGTCAGCTTACTGAATTCTCTTATTTGCATTTATTTTATAACTAATTTTCTTAATATTTTTAGGTAAACACTGTATCATCTATAACTAGAGATGTTTATTTTTTCAAGCCTTAGGCATCCAGTTGCTTTCTTTTCTCTGGCCAATACTTCCAGTACAGTATTAATCAGTGGTGGCATTGGTGGCCATTTCTCCTTGTGGCTGACTGTGGTGGGATGACCTGGAGCTTCATTGGTGGGGGGTGGGGTGCTGGCTTCAGGAATGATGTTAATGAAAGATCCATCAGTGACCATTTTACTATTAGTTTTCAAAAATCATGATTAGGTGTAGAATTTTGTGAAAGGCCTTTTCAGTATGCAGATATAATTACAGGGTTTTTCTCCTTAGGTTTGTTATGGTGATTTATTGGATTTTTTTTTTTTAAAGATTTTTATTTATTTGACAGAGAGACAGTGAGAGAGGGAACACAAGCAGGGGGAGTGGGAGAGGGAGAAGCAGGCTTCCCGCCGAGCAGGGAGCCCGATGTGGGGCTCGATCCCAGGACCCTGGGATCATGACCTGAGCCGAAGGCAGACGCTTAACGACTGAGCCACCCAGGCGCCCTGATTTATTGGATTTTTAAAATATAAATCATCCATGCATTTCTTTTTAATGTGCTGATACATTCTAAATGCTGGCATTTTACCAGGATTTGGATCTGTCTATGGGAGATTGGTCGATAGTTTTTTTGGTCTTCCTTTATCAGGTTTACATATAAATGCTATAAGGAATGTGAACATTTTTCTGCTTTTTTAATGCCCTGGAACGATTCAAGTTGCATTGGGATTGTCTGGTTTTTCAGTTTGGTAGAATTTATTTTTGATGTTATTGGGTGCTGGGTGCTTTTTTTGTGGTGGAGTTTTAAAACCGTTTTCTCAGTGTTTTCTATGGAAATTGGCCTGCTCAAGCTTTTCTTTGTCTGCTAGGATCAATTTTAATATATTGTGTTTTCCTAGGAAACTACCCACTGTATCTAGGCTTTCACCTTTTTATGCATACAGTTGTCTAGAATACTCCTGAGGTTTTTTTTCTTTAAATTTCCTCTATTTGAACATTTGTTTCTGCCCTGTCATTTAAAAAATTTTTAATTTAAATTCAATTTAGTTAACATATAATGTATTATTAGTTTCAGGGTTAATATTTAGTGATTCATCCGTTGCATATAACACCCAGTGCTCATTATGTCAAGTGCCTGCCTTAATGCCCATCACCCAGTTGCCCCATGCCCCTACCCACCTCCCCTCCAGCAACCCTCAGTTTGTTTCCTAGAGTTAAGAGTCTCTTATGGTTTGTCTCCCTCTCTGTTTTTATCTTATTTTCCCCTCCCTCCCCCTATGTTCATCTATTTTGTTTCTTAAACTCCACATACAAGTGACATTGTATGGTATTTGTCTTTCTTTGGCTGACTTACTTGCTTAGCATATCCTCTAGTTCCATTCACGTCATTGCAAATGGCAAGATTTCATTCTTTTTGATGGCTGAGTAATAATAATAATAATAATAATAATAATAATAAATAAACTTTATATAAATACCACATCTTTATTGCCCTGCCATTTCTTTTTGTGTATATGTGCTTTCTCCCATTTTTTCGTGATTATATTAGCTAGTGCCTTGTCTGTTTTATTTAATATTTCTACTGATTTCCAGTTTCATTTCATTTTATTTCATTGTGATTGTTACGGAACCTGGACTGGATAGCCCAACGGAAGAACCAAGCGGCACCCGGAGATCTTGGAGGACAGGATGTTTATTTAATGCCGGCGGGCTCAGAGGAGAGTGGTCTCCAAAGGTCTGAGCCCTGAGCACAAACAAAGGGGGCAATTTATACACTTCTCCTTCCGCATACTGGGCACTTTTGGCGTGTGCGCAAAGCAGGGCAGGGAGAAGAACCCGGATTGGTGGGCGCGGGAAGCAGAGCGGGGAGAAGAACCCGGAAGAGCCCCAGGGCAAGGACTGGAACTATCTTGCTGGCTTGGTCAGCCATCTTAGGACACAGATTTTCCTTATCATTCTCCCCTTTGATGCCCCTTTAAACACCTAGTTTTGAGGGCATCATCTTCATCTTCTAAGGGGCGATAGTGAATAAGAAGTAACTGGAGTCTGATTTTAGCAATTTGAGTAGTAATAAACCCAATAAGGGCATAAAGCATACAAGGACCAAATGCCACTATGAGGAGAAGCAATAGGAGGGGGCCGACAAGGGGGGCGAACCAAGGGAACCATTGTGAGAGGGTATCCCACCAAGTTTTCCGCTGGAGTGTTTCCCACTGACAGTGTACTAGTTCCTGTAATTGGGTCAGAGTTTCTTGGGCCACCCCTGACTCATTAGCATAGAAACAACATTCCTCCTCTAGGAAGAGGCAGAGCCCCCCTTGCGCGGCCATGAGCAAGTCTAGCCTGCACCTGTTTTGGAGGACCACTGAGGCCAGTGAATTGAGTTGGCGCTGCAGGGCCAGGGCCGACCTGAGTGAGGGTGGAAAAATCTGCCGTGAGTTGTTGAGTTAACCCCTGCTACTGAACCTGAGACATCCCGATGCCAGGGGTGCTGAGGGCAACGCCTGATGCAGCCGGCAGGCTCACAATAAGAGGGATGGCTGCAGGGGAGCATCAAGGGCAGCTAGGAGGTCTCCAGATGAGTGGGGCATTGCTCCCGGGGAGAACTGAAAGATCGGGTAAGAGACTGACAAGCATGCATGATTGATCGCGCAGGGTGATGCAGATGTGTACGCCTTGATCACAGGCCAGAAGTGTTGTTAGGTGCACAGACCCGACTGGCCCGTGATGGGAGAGGAAGGGTTGCCATATAGCGGTACCGGAGCCAGAAAGGGATAATCTGAGGTCCCCGGTGCCGAGGTGGGAGGTGACACGGTAGATTGGTTGAGGATAACACCTAGGTATTGGATGAGACCGGGCTTCATACACATCCAGCAGTCAGACACTAGGGGTGGATTCGAGTGGTTAAGCGCTTGGTGGGAGGCGTTAATCATACCTAACAGTTGCACTGTAGATGCTTGCTGCATGTGGATGGGGGACCTGGGGATGCGCCAGGGCGAGTTATTTTCTGTCTGACTCTAGGGGTTGACTGTAAGGCTTGGAGTGAACATGGACTTAATCATAAATTTGGCCATGGGGTCGGTCCCCATGGGGTGATATTGGCCCAACAGGAGAATGATTCCTGTAGCCCATGATGTGGCATTGGGTTCTAAGACTGAGAGGGTGAGCGGTATACAGTGTGGAGTCTCCAAGTGATGTTGAGAGATTTAGTCAAGACCTGTACAACATCTGCCACAAATGCGGGTCCATTGTCACTATGGATTGTTAATGGCAGGCCAAACCGGGGCACGCTTTCCCGCAAGAGGACTTTAGCTACTTCCCAGCTTTGCTCACTCCTAGTCGGGAAGGCTTCGACTCTCCCAGAGTATGTGCATACTATTACTAGGAGATATCTGAACCCCCTGCTTGGCTGCACATCTGTGAAGTCTACCTCTAGATCTTTGAAGGGGGTTGTTCCCGTTCTCTGGACACCTGGCGGGGCCGTGGTGCAGACCGAGCATCTACTTGTTCCTCGGCATAGTGCTGGCAGCTGACTGATGTAATAGTGGTTTATTTTTTTTTAATTTTTTATTTTTTTAAAGATTTTATTTATTTACTTGACAGAGACACAGCGAGAGAGGGAACACAAGCAGGGGGAGTGGGAGAGGGAGAAGCAGGCTTCCCGCTCAGCAGGGAGCCCGATGCGGGGCTCGATCCCAGGACCCTGGGATCATGACCTGAGCTGAAGGCAGACGCTTAACGACTGAGCCACCCAGGCACCCCAATAGTGCTTTATTTTTGAGAAGGGCCTCTAATGCAGTTTTTCCCAGATGAGTGAGTTGTTGGTATTCCTTGACTAGATGCCCTCCAGTTGCTGTTGGAACAAAGATGCGCCCGTCTGGCATCATCCACCATCCCTTTTCAGTCAGGGTGGCTCCCTCAGCCATGGTCCTTTCATTTTCCTTTTTAGTGTAACTGGGTGGAGGGAATTCTTCCGGGGGTGTCAGGGCCATGGTGAGGGAAGGGGCTCTGCCCATGTCCTCACTGGCTGCGGTCTTGGCTGCCTCATATGCCAGGTGATTTCCCCGCGCTATGGGGTCGTCTCCTTTCTGGTGTCCCTTACAGTGCAGGATTTCTACTTCCTTTGGAAGCCAGATGGCTTCGAGGAGTCTCAGTATCTCCTCCTTATTCTTGATAGCTTTTCCTGCTGCGGTTAGGAGGCCCCTTTCCTTGTAGGTGGCTCCATATATATGTACAGTAGCAAAGGTGTACCAAGAGTCAGTATAGATGTTGACTTTTGCCGTCACTGAGGGTGAGGGCTCGGACTAAGGCATATAATTCAGCCCGTCGAGCTGACCATCCAGCTGGTAATGCCTTAGCTTCTAGGACTTCAGTGGTTGTGGTTATTGCATAACCCACTTTCCGGGCACCCTCTTGTAGGTAACTGCTGCCATTGCTGAACAGCGTGAGCTCTGGATCCTTTATGGCTTGATCCTGCAGATCTGGACGGCTCGCGTAGACTTCATCAGTCACCTCGGAGCAGTCATGGTCTGGTTTCCCCTCTTCTGTGGGGAGAAGGATTGCTGGATTTAAAGGTCCTTACTGTTTTGACTGTAACCTGCGGGTTTTCCTAGAGGAGCCCTTGGTGTTGTGCTAGCCAAGAGTTGGGAAGGAAGTGGTGTCCCTGTGCATTCATGAGGGACACAACTGCATGAGGGACCTTGACGTTAAGTTTCTGCCCCAGGGTAAGTCTGTCCACCTCCTTGATGAGTAGGACTGTGGCTGCCAGCGCCCTGGGGCACGGTGGCCATCCCACTGCCACAGGGTCTAGCTTCTTTGACAGGTAAGCAACTGGCCATTGCCAGGGCTCAATAGTCTGGGTGAGTACCCCGAGCACTATTTTTTCCTTTTCATGCACAGAGATTGAAGGGTTTTTCTGCATCTGGTAGGCCCAGGGCTGGAGCCCGCCCCAGGGAGGTCTTTATCTCTGTGAAAGCGGCTTTTGCTTCCTCAGTCCAGGCAGGGGGTTCTTGATCTGGTCCCCCTAAGAGATCATAAAGGGGTCTTGCTATTGCCGAGAACCCAGGGATCCAGATGCAGCAGAATCCTGCAGCCCCCAAGGAATTCTTGTAGGCCCCTTTTTGTCTGGGGCTGTGGCAGGGAGATGATGACTTTCTCTCTCTCCGGCCCTAGTTCTCTTTTCCCTTGGGTGAGGAGGAAACCAAGGTATTGGACCTGTTGGCAGATTTGTGCCTCCTTCTGTTAGGCTCGTTATCCTGAGTCTGACAGGAGCTGTAGGAGGGCCTTTGTGCCTTTTGTGCAGTCTTCTTATGTGTCACTGGCGAGGAGGAGGTCATCCACATACTGGAGGAGGGTGCATCGTGTGGCCTCTTGGGAAGCTGGCGAGGTCTGCAGCCAGTGCTTCCCCAGAGAGGGTTGGTGAGTTTTTAAACCCCTGCAGGAGGCGCGTCCAAGTCAGTTGCTTCTGGCACCCTGTATCAGGTTCAGGGCATTCAAAGGCAAATAGTGGCTGGCTCTGGGGAGCTAAGCGGAGGCAGAAGGCATCCTTCAAATCTAGGCAAGTGAACCATCTGGCCAATCCTGGGATTTGGCCAAGGAGGGTGTATGGATTCGGGACCATTGGGTGCAGAGAGATGGTCACCTTGTTGATGGCCCGCAGGTCTTGAACTGGTAGGTATCCCCCCTCCTGGCTTCTTGACTGGTAGGAGTAGGCGAGTCTGAACTCCAGCGGGCTGCTCGGTTGGACCTGGGCACAGAATAGCCTCCATTCTTCCATCGGCGTGGTACTTGCTAGTGGTAATTGCCAGTGGTAATTGCCTTGGGTTCAGTCAGATGCTAGTGTGTCCAGTTGGCTCAAAGGTTATCTGAGCCCTAAGTTTGGAGAGTATGTCTCGGCCCAGGAAGGGGATGGAGCAGTCAGGCAGATAAAGGAATTCATGTTGGACCTTGTGGCCCCTGAGTTTGCAATGGCGAGCCTGGCAAAAGAGCTGTTGTATTGCCCGTGTCCCAGTGGCCCCGAGGATGGTCGCAGTCCTTTTGCTGACGGATGCCACTGGGGAGGTGACAACAGAGTACTCGGCCCCAGTATCAACCATGGAAGTCACTGATTGGCCCCCCATCTTCCTTTTGACAGTGGGCTCATGGGGGCCAAGGAGGAAAGAGCCCGGTCCCCCTCAATCTGAGTCCATTCCCGTAAGGCCTATGAGGTCCTCCTCTCAGGGTTCTTCCTTGTAGCGGCTGGGCTTTTGAGCCTTTCTCCGGTTGGGACATTCGTTTTTCCAATGCCCTTTCTCTTTACAGTAGGCACATTGATCCCTTGGCAAGGGGGTTCTGGGCTTCCCCCCTTTCGGAGGTTGGGATCTCCCCGCCTTTGTGTTGTCCTTTTCTTTCAGGGTGGCGGCAAGGAGGCTGACTTTCTTTTTCATCTTTTTGTCGGCTTCCCATTCGGCTGCGACCTCCCTGTTCATGTAGACTTTATTGGCAATCTCTGTTAGTTGGGTGATGTTCATCCCGGCAAAACCCTCTACTTTCTGAAGTTTTTTCCTGATATCTGGGGCGGCCTGTGCCACGAAGGAGGTGTTTACCATCTGTTGGCTTTCCTGTGCCTCGGGGTCAAATGTAGTGTATATCCTATAGGCTTCACAGTCTCTCGTAGTAGTCCCCGGGGGACTCCCCTGGTTGTTGAGTGACCGAGGTTACCTTAGTCATGTTCATGGGTTTCTTAGCGCCTGCCCAGATTCCCTGGAGGAGGGCCTCCTGGTACCAGCGGATGTGGGCCTGTCCCTCGGTTGTGGTGAAGTCCCATGCTGGGCGCTCTTCAGGTATGGCCGCCTTAGCCCAGGCAGCAGGGTCGATGACTCCTGCTGTTGCGTGTTCTTCCAGGTACTGCCCTGCACCTTTCAATATTCTCCTCCTTTCCTCTGTGTTAAAACGGTGGGGAGTAACTGTTGGCAGTCTTCCCAGGTTGGCCGATGAGTTCCAGTTGAGGAGGTTGGTGGTGGAGAAGAGCTGATAATACATCATAGAATGGCCAGGTCGGACTGTCCCATCTTCATCGTGCCTCTCCGGTTCCCACGTCTCTTGTACCGGCATTTGAAGGGTGCTTGCGCCTGGCCTGGGGCACAGCCTGGCTGCTGGTCCTGGAGAAAGTGGATCTTTTGGGCCTGGGGGTGCTGGTGGATCCTCTGGGCCTGGGGGCGCTGGTGAGACCGATGGCGGTGGAGTGTCTGGAGCTGAAGGGCCAAGGTGTAGACGGTCTTGGGGGTAAGCGATTAAGACCCTGGCCTGTCCCTGCCAATTGCAAACGAATCGCACCCGGGGGGGAAGGGTCTGAGCAGTTCCTAGCCAGGAGTCAATGTACGGAAACTGGTCAGGGTGTCCTGGTTCTCCTGTTAGGACTCACCATACTCGATGAATCATTGGGACATCGAATGTCCCTTCTGAAGGCCACCTGACATCAAAGGTGGGCCATTCCAATTTACATAGGGTTCTCAACTTGCCAGGGTTCATCCTGACTCCATAGTCTCCCGAAAGCCCCTTCTTGAAATTTTTGATCATGGTCTCTAGAACCGTAGGTTTACTCTGCCCTGACCCAATGGTGATGTCCCCGTGTGCAGTGGGGCAGAGACAGACAAAGCGGGGGGGGGGGGTGCCTCCTGAGGTGAGGAGACCAATCAGATGCCCTTCTGGCCGTGTCCCCAAGGAGCTTAGGTGAGGCTTAGCTGTAGCGGTCTCAGCGCTGTGACTTATGATCGGAAACTATTCTGATGCTGCCATAGACTGTATGCTGTTCACCATGGAATTGCATACGGGCCCACTCGGACTCCGTAGGCTTCTGGGGACCTTAAGGGTGCCTGCCCGCAGAGCTACAGAATCAGTCCACTTGAGCAAGCCAGGTTGGACTGCACATTCACTCACACATTCACGCTCCAGAAGTTATTACATTCCCTTCCTGGGAATCCCTACCTGTGAGACCTCTAAGAGGTCTCTGGGAGGTGATCAAGCTCCCCTTTCACCCCAGTGGGGGTGGGCCTGTCTGGGTCCTGAGGCCCCAGGCCTTACCGGAATCTGATGTTGGGACCAGGTCCTCACCTGCCAAGTCTCGAGTCGGGTGGGAACAGCGAAGAGAGGCCGGCCTGAGGTGGCGGGGCGGGAGACTGCCGAAAATTAGGCAGGGTACGCCTTCTCCATTACGATCCCTCGTTCCGTCACCGCCCCGCCATTGCCCCCAAACCGGCGGCAACAATGGGCCAGCGTGGTTGGGTTTCCCAGTCAGGGAATGAAATGTTACGGAACCTGGACTGGATCGCCTGACAGAAGAACCAAGCGGCACCCGGAGATCTTGGAGGATAGGAGGTTTATTTAACGCCGGTGGGCTCAGAGGAGAGTGGTCTCCAAAGGTCTCAGCCCCGAGCAGAAAGGGGGCAATTTATACACTTCTACTTCCGCATACTTGGCACTTTTGGCGCATGCGCAAAGCGAGGCAGGGAGAACAACCCAGATTGGTGGGTGTGGGAAGCAGAGCAGGGAGAACCTGGAAGAGCCCCGGGGCAAGGACTGGAACTCTCGCTGGCTTCGTAGGCCATCTTAGGACACAGATTTTCCTTATCATGATCAGAGAATGTTGTATTACTTTATGATATAGAATTTACTGAGGTTTCTTTGTGACTATTCCATTTTTGTGAAAGTTTATGTGTGCTTGCAAGGAAGGTGTATTCTCCATTATTGGGATACAAATATCCAAATATAGTCATTATTATTGTTAAGTCTTGTTATTAGAGCACGAGCAGGGGGAGGAGCAGAGAGAGAGGGAGGGGGAAAGAATCTCAAGCAGACTCCGCACTGAGCATGGAGCCTGACATGGGGCTCAATCTCACAACCCCAAGATCATGATCTGAGCCGAAACCAAGATTCCAACTCTCAACCGATTGAGCCACCCAGGTGCCCCAATTATATTGCTAGTTCTTATGTTTATTTACTTTCTGTCTACTTGGCCTTAGACTGAGAGCATTATTATTGTTTATTTTTATATAATAACATGTTTAACTCATAAATATTTGAATATTATTATTGTGTTTCACTTTGTTTCTTTTTGTGTCTGCTTTGTGAAGGTGATTGGGGTGTTTCTTTGATAAGTATCAGAGGTTTTATTTCTTCATTGTGAATTACAGCCTTTATTATTGTTAACCTTGAAAAAAAAAGCTGCCAGTTATTTTACTACCAAAATGGGTTTGTGTGGAAATAGCAGAGAATTCAATTCAGGACACGCTAGCTGTGGCAAAACCATAGAGAAGTCCAAAAAACAAAGAAGAGAAAGGTTCTTTTAGAGAGGAAAAGGGGTGTGGGGAGGGGCTGAACTGGGAGCTGGAAGTATAGTGGCTTCTCGTCGGCTGCGCTGTGACTGCCTCTCATTGGCTGAGCTGTTGCTGGGACGGAAGAAACCTTCCTCCTCCTGTTGGGATTTTAAGGAGCATCCTCCAGGAGGTCCCTCTCTTCCTCTTGGGTCCACAATTGACAACCAGTGCTTGGCGTGAGAGCTCCCCCTGCGAGCCTCTGAACTCCATTCTAGACAAGGTTTCCTTTTATTAATTTTCACAGGGATAGGAAGTGTCTGTTGTTGTATTTCCTGCTTTGGCCTGAGTCCTCCCTTTTCTGGTATTAGGACCACTTTGCCTCCTTCCACGGATTTGTGTGTGCCTGACACACCTTTACTGTTTCGTCATGGTTAACTTTTCTGTTTTGATTGAGCTTCTTGAATATACAGTCAGGTTTTCTTTTGTACATCAGTGTAATCATCCTTTTTATTCTGATAAAGTGAGTTAAGCCATTTACATTGAACAACATACGTGCCTGATCTCAAGTTTTGTTTTATGTCACGTTTATAGTGTGATGTGGCACATTACTGAGCTCCTTTCTCCAAATATGTTTTCCCTTTTTAATGTGTATCTTTTTGGGTAAAGGTGCTATCTTTTGTCATTTAGGAAGGCTTGTTTTTGTTTTTTTTGTTTTTTTTTGTTTTTTTGTGGCATGGTTACCTTTGTCTTCATACTTTTTGTCTCCATTTTCCCTATTCAGGCCTACGTATTATTTTATTTGTTGGCTTTACATGATACTCCTTTTCTCCCATGGTGATCAGTGAACTTATTCTACTTTAATCCTTGTCCCTTCTCTTCCCACTTTTGAAGATCCACTATTTCCACCTTTCTGAGAATATGCAACATTTACACATTGTTTTTCCTTGTCTCCCTTTTTTTTTTTTTTTTTAAACTTTGACCTACAGTGTACTGTACTTAGTAGTCACACCAGTTCTGGTGACGTTTTCCGTGTATCTTGTGGTCTGGTGGGGCCCATCCTCTAGTAGATCCCCGAGGAAGTCTCTCGAATACATCCTTGCAGGTCTGACGCTGTTTTCTGTAGCCTGGACACTTGAAGAATGGCCGGGCTGGGCCCTAGATCCCTGACTCATATTTGTCTTGAATTTTGTGAAAATATTATTTCACTGTGTTTTTGTTGAAAAGTCTGCTCCCACTTTGACTTACTTTCCTGTTGTACACTTGGACTTGTAAATCAAAGGCTTGGAGGATTTTTGAAATACTTAAAGTCTAGTAGTTTTGTTGTGAGGTGTCTGTGGTGACCATCCTGGATTGACTTTTCCAGGAACATATGTACCCTTTTGATATGTGGATTCACGTTTTCTTTTATTTTCAGAAAGTTTCATTGTATGTGAGTTTTAAGTATTAGTCTGTTAATGGTTTGCTTTTCCTCTGCAGGAGCTTCACTTGTATGTTTACTAGATCTTCTTTGCCCATCTTCTTGGACACCTGCTCTCAGATTCGTCTTACCTCTTTATTCCATCTTTGTTCTCTTGCCTGTTTTCCTTCTTCTTTAGTGTCCTTATTGGCCCAGTAGAATATATTCTCAGGTATATTGCTAGTCTTTTTTTTTTTTAATGTTATTTTTTAAAGATTTTATTTATTTATTTGGCAGAGAGAAAGTGAGAGCAGGAACACAAGCAGGGGGAGTGGGAGAGGGAGAAGCAGGCTTCCGGCCGAGGAGGGAGCCTGATGCGGGACTCGATCCCAGGACCCTGGGGTCATGACCTGAGCCAAAGGCAGACACTTAACGACTGAGCCACCCAGGTGCCCTATTGCTAGTCTTTAAGATAACTTTTTCTTCAGTATCTTTCCCGAATTAATTTAACTCTTATTTCACATCTTGGCTCTTTGTCCATTTTGGTTTGAGTGTTGAATTTCTAATTCAGGGTGTTCCTTCATGTCTGCACGTGCTTATTTTATGGTATTTGATTCATGTCGGGGTGTGGCTACTAATCTCTGTTGGTTGTTCTTTGGGGAATGGTTCTATCAGCTAAAATGTTTTGTTCCTTTCTTACTTTCACTTTCTTCTAATGACTTTGTTTGAATGTTGCCTGCCATTTTCTGAGCATTTTATAGTTTTTGTGTTTTCTTGGCCAGTAAGAACGGGTGTCTTTATGTAAGTTGAATAGAATAGAAAGTCCAGAGAGGGTTCCATGTGTGAGTGCCTGGGTAAGGATGTCCTTTTATTTTGTTTAATTAATTTTTTTTTTTTTTTGGTACCAAAACCCGGGAACAAACCATAAAGATGTCCTTTTAAAACAGTAGGCGAAGGACAAACTATTCGAGAAATGGAGCATAGGGACAGGAAGGAAAACAAGTTACTCACATGTCACTGTAGAAATATGTTTAGAATAATTAAAAACTAACGCAAAAGACAATAGTGTAAAATTATCTCAGGAATGTATAAACTTTTTTTTTTTTTTTAAGATTTTATTTATTTGACAGAGCACAAGTAGGGGAAGCAGCAGGCCGAGGGAGAGGGAGAAGCAGGTTTCCTGCTGAGCAGGGAGCCCGACGCGGGGCTCGATCCCAGGACCCTGGTATTATGACCTGAGCCGAAGGCAGCTGCTTAACCAACTGAGCCACCCAGGTGCCCCTAAACAGTTTTGAATCAAGAAAAATTACATAGGTTTGATTTACTTAAAAATCCAAAACATCTGAACCAGAGAATATTACAACATCAAGATACATGAAAATTATGAGAAAACACTGAATCTTCTTTAACGAAGCACTGATATCAGATTATATGAAGCAAAGAATCTAGTTGAAAAGATAGGAGCAGTCAGTTCATAGAAAACAGCACAATTGGCCAATACGGGATTACTAACCCGTAATCAAGAAAGTGACATTAGGATGAGGCTTTTCACCTATCAGATGAGCAAACATTTTCAAAGACGGGCATTACAATAAGTCGGATGAGGGTAAATAGGTATTTTTTTACACATGGCAAATAAGATTTGCGCTTTTTTGAAAAGCTTTTTTTTTTTCCTGTTAAGTCTTCAGTATGACACTCTTTGACCTAATCAGGCCAGCGCTGGGGATCTCTCAGAGGAAATACTGGAGTCGGTGTGTGGAGCTTCTGTGCAGGGGCGCTCAGTGCTGCAGTGACAAATTAAATTTCCATAAGAGTGAGAGAAAGTAAAAAGTCGTGGGAAATGTCTGACAAGAAATATTCCAAGGAGCGTTAGCCAGCAAGGAGGCAGTTGAGCGGTTGCCCTCTGCCCTGGGGGAGGCCATGTGCTGACCACGGTCTTTGCTGTCTGTGCAGGTGGCCTCTGTTGAGGGCATCCTGTATGCGCTGAGCATGCCCCAGCTGCAGCTGCTCTCCAGGACCAGTGTGTTTCCGAGCAGCCCCACCAGTCTCCTCTGCTCTCCTGACTGCCAGTGGGTGTTTGCTTCCACCCAGGACTCAGACTTGGGCCCAAAGGTCAGTGGCTTTATGCACACAAAGTGGTGAGTTCTGTGCCCAGGCTTGTGGATGGGTCTGGGAGGGTGGCTTCCAGTGCAGGACCAAGCCTCCCAGAAGCACCTGCAGACAGGATGGTCCAGGGACAGAGGAGTCATCTGGAGCAGACTTCCAAGTGGTAGGACAGGAATACAGAGCAAGATGTTGGAGGCAAAAGCATGCCGGTGATGTACACTGCTCAAACCACAAGAGCCCTTAAAAAACACAAGAGCCGTTGATTTGGTTGTCCTATCACACCGACTGACCCGGGACTGGTGTGCGAGACGTTTCCAGCAGGGCCTGACCAGCTAGTCTGAGCAGTCTGGCGAGCAGGACGCACAAGGGGCACCAGCAGCCCTGTAAGACACAGTGAGGTCACTGGGTGTGGGTCTGCGGCCCTCCTGGGTGCTTCTCAGCGGCACGGACCACATGGCGGTGTTCCCCCAGGTGTTCCACACTCGCTCCCTGCTCTGTCTGGTAGAGGATGAGCCTCCTGTCTCCACCACTCTCCCCATCTGGCTGATTTCCAGAGCCTGCTGGGCCCCTGACGAGACAGCCAGGCTGATGGTGATGCACAGAAACAATGATAGCAGGCAGCTGGCCATCAGCACCTACGAGCTGGGGGCCAAGCAGTCCCAGGAAGGAGTGGACGTTATGGGTAAGGGTCCCCACGCCAGGACTGTCTCTGTTGCACTGTGGTGCCTCAAGCACAGATTCCTCGGGTTTCCTTTGGGGAACTTCTCTTCCCTCTCAGTGAATATAGTGGCCCAACAAATGTCTTGTTGTTTGTGATTGTACTGGCCGAGTGGTTGAGCACTTGCCGCATTCCAGGCCCTCTGTGTGGCCCTGGGATCCAGACACTAACCACTGACCACGTACAGTCTCGCCTCTCCTCACTGTGTTGTCACAACTGTGGCGGACACACTCTTCTTGGTGCTGAGTGTGCAGAGAGATGAGTAAAAGCCACAACCATTTCTTCCCCAGGGAGCTCCCAGGCCAACAGGAAAAGAAGACCCATAGCCGTCTCTTTATCTGCCTCCTCTGTCTCCCAAACTGGATGTCACTGTGACTGGCCTGCCCTGTGGCCCTTAGAATTTTTTCTTTTGTACTATATTCATTTGTTTTCATGTCATCATTTGACCATAAACTTTACTCTGAGCTTCCTAGCAGCCAAGGAAAAAAGGGAAACAGGATGTGTATTCTAATCCCTTGTTTGATATGAGCATGAATTTTTCGAAAGAGGTAATTTTTTTCCTGCTGGTAAACCATAAGGAAATGATCCAGTTAATTAAAAAAAAAAAAAAAAAGGAATGCTATACAGTATAAAAGACCGTATCATCATAATAGTTTTTGGCAGATGTTACAAATGTCATAGTTCTCATGGCGCCCATCTTACATCACCCTGCCGTAGCTGGGGAGGGGCAGGGGGCCTATCCCCTGGAAGGTACGTGTGCCACATATTGTCACTTCCACATGCATTTTGCCTCGAATCTTTACAGTCCCCTTAAGTAGGGCACTGCCATCGTATGGGAGGCTTCGGGGAGGACTCGCAGGTGTGGCCACAAAGGTGTTGCTCTTGTCAGTGTACCATGTCATCTTAGGGGAGGCACGTGTACTCCACACCCCCAGCTGCTACTGAGAGATGACAATCTGTTTTTATTTGAAAAAGTACAACAGATTGCAAGTTTCCTCCTGCCAGACACCATGACACCTCCTCACCTCATGAAGGCCCATGGCTCTCAGTTGATCCTGCTGGTGTCGGGGTCGGAGCTGGTGCTCTTCACCATCCAGGGCCTGCAGCTGGCAGCCTTCCAGGACCACCAGAAGCCCGTCACATCCCTGTGGGTGGTGAGTTTGGGCCCGCCCGCCTGCATCGTGGCCCCGCCTCCAGAGCCTGCGCTCCACCTCACTTGGCTTCTCATTTCAAGGACCAGAGCCGAGTCCTCACTGCTTCCTTCGACCTCTCCCTGCGGGTCTACGTGTGGAATAAGGAAAATAAGTTTCCCGTCCTCAAGAGCTGCTATCACCTGCTCGGGGGCTCCCACAGATGGGCCAGGTAACTGCTTCCAGTTCCCTTCGCCCGACCCGTGAAGCGGCCTCACCTGGCCTGCCGGCGGCAGCTGCAAGGCATGTGACTGGGACTTGGGTCTCAGCCCGGCCTATTTGCACTATCTGGGGACCTAAGATAAGTCGCTGCTCAGATGCCATTTCCTCCTCTGCTTCAAAACAAAGATGCTAAGCAGCATCTACATTATCTCCTCTAATGTACAAAACTGCCACCTACAGTTGGTACCACCCACTCTCCCAGATCAGACAGAGGCTCTGAGATGTGGCTGTTTTGCCCACAGTCCTGCAGGGACGCACAGTGACACCCAGGTGGGCCCAGCCTGGACCTGCAGCCCCGCTCTCACCTCCCGCCCTGAGCCACACGATTCTAAAACCATTTCCCAAATGCAGGTGGTGGTGGAGTCAGTGGGGTGTGGTGGGAAAAGTCCCAAAGAATGCAGTTTTGCTTTGGGGTCTTTAATTAGTATTTTGGAATCACTTATTTCTTTTTGCCAGACTGAGTTCTGCAAACGGACAGGGCGGACAGGTCTGCCCCGGGCTGCTCACGGTGAGATGGCTGACCGCCATCACTGGTGTGAGGTCTGAGGTAATTTCAGCCTCCTGTAGCAGACATTTTACTGTCGTAAATGAAAAATGAAAAAATACCAAGCCCCAAACCAAATATTTTAAAAAACTACAGATTTCTGTAACAAACCTACCTCATTTCTGAGTTTTCAATCAGTTGTCATTTGAAGATAATTATTAAAGCAAACTCCTAATTAATACAGAAAAACTTCATTCCTTTTAGTAAACAAGCTCAACTTTCTGATAGAGATTCAGCTTAAATCTTATGATAACTGGTAGGTTTTAACATGCTCTCTTAACTTGCTAAACAAAGCATAGAGGACAGCCTGATGCTTCCGTTCTGAGAAGGACTTGCATCAGTTGCTTCTTCACTCAGGATTCCTCCTTAAATTCCTTTGAAGTTTGAGGCCACGTTTGCATCTGCTTTGCTGTATTTTTGCTAGTTAATGCCCTTGTACACTTGCCCCTTCATGCCGCTGTCCTTCAGGGGCGGGGGCATCGTGGTCTCACCATGCTGAGTCTGCGTGTGACCAGAGGCCGGCGTTTGTGACAAACCTCTCCGGTGGGAGAGGTCCCGCTTAGACGCCGCAACCACTCGGACCGCCGTGATGCTTCCTCCTCCAGAGGCAGGAAGCCTCTCTCTGCTGAGGGACACACAGTGCAGACATTTGTTCTCATGGTTTCTGGAAAGTGAGGGGATTATGCTCCCATGTTGGCCTCAAAATACACTTTTCCCCTTTCTTTTCTATGTGTGTCTTTAAAGAATTCTCTACATCATTACTGAGTGATTAGAGCATCCTTTCACTGAAATAACACCGTTTCAACTTAGCAAGCAAGTGGCACTTTTTTTTTTTTTTTTTTTTTAAAGATTTATTTATTTGAGAGAGAGAGCATATGAGAGGGGGGAGGGTCAGAGGGAGAAGCAGACTCCCTGCCGAGCAGGGAGCCCGATGCGGGACTCGATCCAGTGATTCCAGGATCATGACCTGAGCCGAAGGCAGTCGCTCAACCAACTGAGCCACCCAGGCGCCCGCAAGTGGCACTTTTAGAAACTTCTTTTTTACATGTCTTTTGAAACACTGCACAGCATGCACTACCCAACAGGACCCTCGTGCTGAGCATGTAGCACTGTGAGACTCTTTTACACGTGTGTTTTTACACGCTGAATTACATGGATGTAGAATGGAAAACATCCTTCACTGAAATGACATCATTCTCAACGTGATAAATAAGTAGCACACTTACTTAGAAATATCTTTTCAAAAGTGTGCTTTAATCAGGACCCCAGAATGGATCATGCTTTTAAATTATGCCCCTTTCCTAATTCAGAACAGATTCCTCCAGAAATCCTTAGTTGAGTGGTAATTTCTTTTGGGAGCTTCATTTGGCAACAATAAACCCAGCACTCTTGCTTCATGCTGTTCCCCATAAGTTTTTTCCAGCACCTTTTTGAATGCTGCAAGACATAACCAGTACTTTCTGAGAGCTTTTCAGTTTCCTAAAATGTTACCATCTGTGAATATATAATACATAAATAATTCTCTAAAGAAAACAGGAAAAATGGGTGTGTTAAATATAACTTTACCAGAAACCTAGCCACATACCCCCAGGTATCTACCCAAGAGAAATGTTATATCCAAACAAGGACTTGTACATGAACGTTCTTAGCAGCTTTATTTTGTCTTGTTTTATTTTTAGTGTGGAGTTTCTTCTAAGCTAAAAGGTAGTTCATGAAAGCCAAAGTGGCAGTATTTTAGAAGCAATCTATGGCCAAAACCACCTTCTACAGGAAACTCAGGTCCCTTTTGTGGTTTGGCTGGTATGGTTCTGTCCACACCCGCTCACTCTCTGTCATACCTCAGAGCAGCATTGTCATCTTTCTAGGCAAAGATAGCATCGTGGAGAATGACGACTCCTGTCGATATCTTTCACTGAGACTGGCTGGGAATTGATGGCCCGATTCTCAGTTCTGGGGAAATGACTCTACCCTGTCGAGATTGGATTAGGTACCTGTTCTCTACTGGAAGTTTCTAGACTTGCTGAAATCATAATTCAGGCAGCTACCATCAGGAGGGCCCAAAGCTGATACTCCCACTCCAGAATGTGAGCATATTTGCTAATTGGTAGGAATGAACGCAGGTCTCAACACGGATGGGGTGCGCTAGGATGGAGAAGGTCTAGAGGTTGTGTTCCATCTTCATGTAAAGGCTTAACTACTTAAATATATGTCTGCCTCAAGTTAACATGCAGCCTGTCCCTTCCTTTTGCAGTGGATTCACCCATGTGGAAAGTGACAGTATGAGCATTGTAGGTGTGGAAGCCAGAAGCATCGGGACGAGTATTCTGAGGTCATATTGCTTCAACATGCAGCATGGCTCAGATGATTGTGTCAATTGAAGATAATCTCATTTTGGTGAAAAGCTTGTCTACATACAGACTAAATGATTATTTTATCAACACTGGAAAAGGAATGAGCAATTCTCAAATGCCTCTTATGGGCCAGGCACTGTGTTACGTGACTTTCTTTTTAAATCCTCACAAGTCAATGAAGGACATATGGTGTCTCTATTTTTCAGACAAGGAGCATGACCAGTAACAGAGACCCATTATTGGCCTGTTGTCTGGCTGCCATGCCACCTGCCCAAGCTTATTCAGACAGTAAGTGGGAGAGAGGAGTGGATGTAAGAAGGTCCATGTTCAAGGTACTAGACTTGTATCCTGATTGTTTTGTTGTTCAGATATGTAGTGAAGTAAGGAAATGTCCTGTTCTGTTACATGCTTTAGACACGCATTAATAAATAGTTGTGTGGTGCCCCACTGCAGAACTGTAGGGACACCATTTTGTACTCTGTGCAAGTGGCATCCCTGGAGTTGGTCCACAGAGAGGCCCCGGCTGCTTTGGTGGGCATATCATTAGAGTTCTCAACTGCAAGCAACAGGATAGAAAGCTAGCTAACACCAAGAAAGGAATTTACTGGAAGGAAATAGAGCAGTGCACCAGGTCAGTGGGAAGGCTGGAGGAACAGATGTGGAACCACAGGAAGCAGAGCAGCGGGCAGCAGCCAGGGCCCATTCCAGCAAGGTCTTGCCTGCCGTCATTCTCCCCGAGTGCTCCCATGGTGCTGCCGCTGTCTGAAAACGTCCCAGCTGCCCCGATGCTCAAAACACCAGGATGTGTGTGTGACTTTCTGACTTCACCACATGCCCACACCACCTGGGCCAGGATGGGAGAGAGCGGCCCCTTCAGCTTTAGTTGAGCGGCTCCCAGTCGACTTGCACTGTGAAAAATTCTTCAAAAATAAGCATTCTTGAGAAACAGACAATGAGGATGAGAAACTCTTTACTACAACCTGTGGCTTCAGCTGTCCAGTACCACAGCCCCTTCTTCCTGATACTTTATACCCAGCATAGCACCTGTGCTCCACATAGACAAACCCAGATATAGCCATTTCCTCAAAAGGAAAAAATCTATAGCCTACCCCGCCCTTTAAAAATCTAAGATAAGGTTTATTTTGGGATAATTTTAGGTTTACAGAAAAGTGGCAAAGGCAGTGCCGCAGATTCCATATACCTTTTGCCCAGCCTCCCCTGGTGTGAATATCTTACTTACATAAGATATTTGGAAACCCAAGGTCTTTGTCACCTTGAAGTCAGAACTCTGTTAATCCTATTACAGTCCTATCTGGTACTCAGTGGTCCTAGTGCATCCTGCATACAGCCATGGGGGAAAGGGAGAGGAGACAAGAAATTAGCTAAAATAAACACACGTGACACGGCAAGAAAGGAAATAGCTGTTTGAGAAGATGAAGGGAAAGTTCAGGTAAGTTGAGATACAGGAGTTTTTGGTGAAGACACATGGAAAGAGTCTGGAGTGTTGGCAAAAGGTCAGATAAGGGAATGGTGAGTGTATGGGCCACCTGAGAGGCATGGACATGTGGTAACTGGGAAAGCAGTGTGGTCAGTTCTTAGGGAATGCAGCCAGCCAGAGCCTGGCATGTGCTGGCTGCAGCATTAGAGTGGTGTCATGTCTGGCTATGGTGGCCCTCCCCAAGGAGAGCTCTGTGGACCCCTGCTTTGGGTGTGATGTGGGAAGCTTGGGAGGGAGTCATAATGGGAGCATAGGAAGCTCTTGTGGAAGGTGTGTGTGTTGAGTCTGGCAGACAGGCTCCTCGTGGGAAAGCAAGGTCTGTGAGGTGTGATACCACGACCTGGGGGAAACACAAAGGACTCACGTCCTCTAAATCCAAGTTCTGAGGCGTCTTTCTCATATGGCAAGGACAGCTGCTGCTGAGGGAGCACGAAGGCCTCAGTGGCACCTGATTCCTGCCAGCAGGCAGATCTCAGCCTTCCTCTGAGCCTCTTACTCCAGGTGCAGGCCAAGATACTCTGTATTAAGTAGAAATAGAACACATTGAAGAATTTTCCCTAGTACTTGGCCACAAGTGAAGTCTTAACAAATTCCAAAATACTAATTGCTAACGATAAAATTCCTTTTTGAAAAGACAGTCACGCCAAATACACACACACACACCCCATTAAAATTCACTTTTAAATAGAAAATCTAAGCAGAAATGATGAAATATCAAAATAATAGAAGATAATTTTCTTAACTGGATAAAAGGAATATGAAAGACTGCAAACATGCTTAATGATAGGTAATCACAAACATTTCTAGTGATGTTAGAAACAAGGTAAGTACGACATTGATCACCATCATGATGAGTATTGCCCTGGGCATACTACTAAATGTAATACTTTTTTAAATTCTAAAAAAAAGATTAGAAATGGGTATGTGTGCTATAATTTCTAAATAGTACTATCTCCTTTAGAAACTTAAGAAAATCATTAGAGTTAGCAAATCAGCATGATTGGTGAATAGGTTATCTACATATTGAAATTAGTGTAACAAAAATTAGAAAATATGATAGGAAAATTATCCCATCCACAATAACACCAGAAACTATAATATCTTGGGATCTAAAAAGAAAAAAAAACTTTATGAAGAAAAAACACAGCTTTTCTAAAGGAAGAATAGAGATAACCTATGTTCATGGATAGAAGAATTACTACTTGAAAGAGACCATATAGTGAAAGCAATACCAATAAAATTGCTACCATTTTAAAAATAGAATGTAAAAAGATGATTATCGGATGTATATGGAGCTATAAGAGGACAAGAGTAGTCAAGACAGTCTTGCAGAAACAAAAGAGCAAAGGAAGGGGTAGACCTGCCCTGTGAATTATGAAGACAAAATTAAACTTTGAGGCAAGTGGCATCAGTGTGTGAATAGATAATAGAGGATCAAGAAACAGACCAAGGTATGTTTGGAAATTGGGTATACAATATAAGTGACATTTCAAGTCAGAATGTGATCTTGGAAGGACTGGCTATCCAAATGGAATAAAATCAGATTCCTTCCTCATACCATGCACAAAAATAAGTTTTTTTATGTGTAAAGGATCTAAACAGCATTTTTAATTATAGGGGAAAAATTAGAAAAGGGAAGGCTTTTAAAGCATGATTAAATAGTACAAAAGCAAAACCCACAGCGAAGTTGTCTATATCAAAATTTAAATCTTTTGTACAAGTGACACCATAACCAAAATTAAGACATGCCATTGACAGCAACTGCCAAATTGAACTAAGAGGAAATGTAATTTACAGAAGAAACCAAACCCTAAAGTACAGGAGAAATTCTCAAAATCATTAGTAATCACAGCCGAATAAAACAATAATGACCTATCACTTTGTACTATTAGGCTGTCAAAAAAAAAAAAAGTAGAAAGCTGGATGATGCTGAGTGTTTGCAGACACATGGACACAGGACCCAGTGATGGAGACGGCCTCAGTCCTGTTCACATCTGAATGTCTGGCCAATCCAAGGTATGTGTTCCAGTAGTGCAGGTTCAGGGTAGTTGTCTCAGCTCCCTACCAGGCCTCCCCTCCCCCCATTGCCCTGTTCTGGTCTGCACTAGGCTGCCTTCTCATTCCCTGCACCTGGCAGGAGGGGCAGGTTTAGATGCTAATCTCCTTTGCTCTGAGAGTGTAGCTCTTTGAGGTCCTAGCTCAGTGTGGGGCTCAGTCCTGTGCACCTCTGGTATGTACCATCCAGCACCTAGTGGCTGACAGCCAGCTCAAATGCCCTGCAGTGCATGCCGCAGTCAGCTCCAAGTGCAGGGCATCCTGGTGCAGATGGGGTGCCAACTGCAGGAGAGAGGGAACTGGTTGAGGGAGTTGGAGGTGTATAAGTTTTGCGTCCCAGCTCAGTCCACCCTTTGCATGACTCCCTCCCATTGTGTACATTTCTCAGACTACGTTGTGGAGCTTACCATCTCCGAGCCGCCTCCTGCTGAGAACAAAGGCATCCTTACTCTGCAAATGTGACCAGATTCCCAGAGTTGATGATGACCTGTTCTGGATGCCTATGGCAAGAGCACTAGTGAAATGAGCAAGAGTCCCTCTGCTGGATTCCTTTTAAGCAGCATTTTGGGCTATCTGGGTTGCTTATTTGGTGGGGTGACCCAGATCTTCGTCCCCAAGGTGATGGTTGTGGTGGTTTCCCTTGCTCATTGAAAGTCATTGCTGCTAAGTCACTGCTAAGAGATACCCAGTTACTTACCTAGGTTGTAGACACACATCACTCTACTCGATTATCTACTAGCAACCTTAGTCCCTGATGTTTGTCAGTTACAATCCCAGTTTTGCCTGTTGGGCCACTGGCCAAGAACAAAAAAGAGTCAGGTGGTAGTCATAGCTTCCCCTTAAAAGGAATGCTTGCTGTGACCCTGAAAGAATTGTCTCCACTCCTATCTCCAGGAGCTAGGACCTATCTATAATCCCTGAGAGCCCAAGGTTGTATGAATGGGAAACAAAATATGCAGGGTTGCTGGCTGTCGTAATAGATGGGGCCACTCCCACACCTGTTGGGTCTCAGACTTCTGTATTCTAGCAGTAGTGGCACTATTCATCATTGGTCATTGGTACAGAATGTATGGCACATCCTGGGTGGAAGATGGTATCCAGGCCATATTAAGTATTGACCCCTGGCCAGCACCTTAGTGGAACTGTCAGTAGTCCGTGTCACCATCATATCAGGCCAGTGAATCCTGGATGATGGGTATGGGACAAGACCAGTGCATTCCATAGTCATGAGCTCATGGTCACACCTCCTTTGGTGTGAAATGGGTCCTTCGTTCTGAGGCAGTACTGTGGGATATCACAGGTAAGGCATTCTCTAAGTCTTTGGGTGATGGTGTTGGCAGAACCATAGGCAGGTGTCATAAGGACAAAATACTGACCCAGGATTAACGGTGCCAAGTTGATAGCATCAGTCTGCTGTCCATTAGACAGGCCTTCAGCTATGGTGGTAAGGTGCGTCTTGATATAGGAAGTCCTTGCCATTGGGCCTGTGCTTAGCTCTTCTCCCTGACACTGTTCATGTGAGGGCCTTTGCACAAGGACCAGATTGGTGAGAAGAGTCTGCCTGGCAGCCAGAGGATGGTCATCTTGTTACCGTATTGTTGAGAGACTTCCCTGTAGTACGTGGTTTCTGGTGGGCTTTCAGGTAAGACACAAAGATCTCATGCTGTTTGCCCTCCTCCAACTTCCTCGGACTTCCAGTTTGACCTTTCTAGGGCCCTAACCAGGCAAGCCATCTGCCACTGTCAAAAGTCCATGTATCTCTGCACCTTCAGTCATTTTCTTTCTTACGAATGACTGAGCCACTCTCAGCTTGGTACATTTGAAGGACTTCCTTTCAAATGTCTTCCAAGGACATCCCAAGTGGTGCTATGAGGAGGCAACATGCAGCAGCAGGCCATTTCTGCCAACATGACAAGCCAGCCTGGTTGTGATTCACTCTGAGTCCTTTTCTTGTGCCGGTTAGTCGTAGGAACCCCCCATGAAGCATGGGTGCTGTCGAGGGGAGAGGCAGCACAGGTAGGAGTCTGGGTCACATGTTCTGTGATTCACTTGGGCCTTATGGCCACGCTTGGGTCCAGTCCCAAACAGGCCATTACCATTGCACAATAGCTCAGTGCTGTGCACACCGAATTCTGTGATGGGTGGATCAGATCCCATCTAGTTTATGATGGGAAACTGATCAATTCTCACTTTGTGTCCTGCTGTTGGGTGATCTCTTGCTACCAGGGCACAGGAGCTGCTCTTCACATGACTGGTTCTCATCCCTAGAAGGCACCAATTTACTCTAGAATCCTACCCTTCTGTTCTGTCTCTGGTGTTGGAGCTTTCCAGATTCCAGACAACATCCTAACCAATCACAGATCTTGCTAGCACCTTCTGACCTGCTGAGTTCTAGGATCAAGAAGGAGGGTGGGGCACCTGGGTGGCTCAGTCGTTTAGCATCTGCCTTTGCCTTAGGTCATGATCCCAGGGTCCTGGGATCGAGCCCCACATCGGGCTCCCTGCTCGGCGGGAAGCCTGCTTCTCCCTCTCCCACTCCCCCTGCTTGTGTTCCCTCTCTCGCTGTCTCTCTGTCAAATAAATAAAATCTTAAAAACAAACAAACAAAAAAACATCTTGTGCCACAGCTAGGATCTGCTGGAGAGCCTACTCTGGCTCTGGGCCCCTGAGAATTTGGCAGCCTCTGGGGTTGCCCAATAAATGAGTCAGAGGAGTATTCCCAGCTTTGGTACTTGTTGCCTCCAAATTCAAATTCCAAAGAGACCCACAAAATGTTATTTTCATTGTTTTTGTTTAAGTGGGGAGAGACTTGAAGTGCCGCAGCTTGTCCTTCACCTGAGAAGAAACATCTTGACATGCCCTTGACCTTCCCAGTGCACATTTACCCTGACAAATGGCCACAGGGTTTGTCTACATACCTTCCCAGTATGTAGACATCACGTCTACAACTCCTTTGAGAAATGACTGAAGGAATATTTACTGTGTACATTTGCGATGGAGTTACAGGAATGTTACTGAAGGGGAACTGACCTTCCTTTCATTGAGTGTGCTCTGGGTCTACATTTAGAGCTGGGAACTGGGTGTGGGGTCCCAATGTTCCATCCAGGTAGAAGGCAACTAGTTCATTATTCTTTTTTTTTTTTCCTCTTTATATAAATAAACTAGCATCCTAGGGAATTGTGGTGTAACAGCCACTGCCTCAGATCCCTGCAGGTCAAACCATCTTGATTGCCATTCTGACTCTGCCCGTCCTTAGTCTGCTGGGATGGCCTTGGATATTTTTACTCAAGTAAAAATCGTGAATCAAAGGTGAGTGCCCCATGTAAATAAAGATCTCTCTGGTCTTATATTCTCCCTTCCCTCATCGAACACCAAGATCCACTTTTACGCACGCTCCCCAGGCTCTATTATTAGGTCCTGTAATTCCTTTGTTATGTAGGCACTTTTTCCTCAAAGCAGGGTTTGTATTTCTCTCTCCAGGCTCTGCTGGTACCTGACTCTTGATATCAACCTAGAGGCAATGAGGAGTAGGGGGGTAGGTCCTGAGGAGGCCAAACATCATCATTCAAGGCATCCACCTCAGGTGAGGCTAACATGGAAGGGGCTGTTTCTGCCACCAGGAAGGATTCAGAGAAATGGGTGTGTATGTCACGATTCTCAGATTGTCCACCAAAATATCCCAACCCATATATTAGAGTATTACTCATCCTGCATTTGGGCCTGATTTTCACATAAGACATGCTGAGGCTGTACATGCAGACTCCTTTGCATTCTGCCCTGTGCTGACAGAAGATAAGATTCTCTGGCCTTCAGATTTTTTCTGAAGTTGGAGGATGACTATCATTTACTTTTTGTAAACTGACATGCTATTGAATTTCATCCAAGTGCTAGAGGGGAAACTAATTCGGGTAGGTCACTGAAAGAGAAACAAGAGTACTGGAGAATCTAAGAAGGTACACAGTTTCCTTCCCAGTATGGACATCACGTCTACAACTACAGAAGATATTTTCTTTGCAAGTACACAGAAAACATTTTAAAAGAAAACATATATACTGGGAAGTAAATCAAGTCTCAATAAATGTTAATATTATTAAAAGTATGTTATCTGACCACGTAAAATTATTTTAGAAATAAATGACAAAAATATCAGAAATTTTCGTGTATTGAAATGAAGTTTTAAAAATCTATTTTCTATTTTTTTTCCTTTTATTTAAATTCAATTAGCCAACATAAGGTACATAATTAGTTTTTGGTGTAGTGTTCAATGATTCACCTAGTGCTCATGACATCACACGCCCTCCTTAATGCCCATCATCCCCCAACCCAGCTCCTTTTCCACAACCATCAGTTTGTTTCCCAGAGTCAAGAGTGTCATGGTTTTTCTCCCTCTCTGATTTCTTCCCATTCAGTTTTCCCTCCCTTCCCCTATGATCCTCTGCACTATTTCTTATATTCCACATAGGAGTGAAACCATATGATAATTGTGTTTCTATGATTGACTTATTTCACTTAGCATAATACCCTCCAGTTCCATCCATGTCAATGTAATGGTAGGTATTCGTTTTCTGATGGCTGAGCAATATTCCATTGTATATATGAACCATGTCTTCTTTCTTCATTCATCTGTCGAAGGGCATCTCGGCTCCTTCCACTGTGGACATTGCTGCTATGAACATTGGAGTGCAGGTACCCCTTCATTTCACTACATCTGTATCTTTGGGGTAAATACCCAGTAGTGCAATTGCTGGGTCGTAGGGTAGCTCCATTTTTAATGTCTTGAGGAACCTCCATACTGTTTTCCAGAGTGGCTGTACCAGCTTGCATTCCCACCAACAGTGTAAGAGGGTTCCCCTTTCTCTGAATCCTCACCAACATTTGTTGTTCCCTGTCTTGTTAAATTTAGTCATTCTGACTGGTGTGAGGTGGTATCTCATTGTGGTTTTGATTTGTATTTCCCTGATGACAAGTGATGTGGGGCTTTTTTTCATGTGTCTGTTGGCAATTTGTATGTCTTCTTTGGAGAAGTGTCTGTTTATGACTTCTGCCCATTTCTTGACTGGGTTATTTGTTTTATGGGTGTTGAGTTTGATAAGTTATTTATAGATCTTGGATACCAGCCCTTTATCTGATAGATAAAGACTGTGTCTTGCAGGAAGTTGCTGTGACTGAGGTTGAAGACCTTACTGCCTGTGTTCTCCTCTAGGATTTTGATGGATTCCTGTCTCACACTTAGGTCTTTCATCCATTTTGAGTTCATCTTTGTGTGTGGTATAAGAAAAACGTCCAGTTTCATTCTTCTACATGTGGCTGTCCAATTTTCCCAGCACCATTTATTGAAGAGACTGTCTTTTTTCCGTTAGATATTCTTTCCTGCTTTGTCAAAGATTAGTTGACCATAGAGTTGAGGGTCCATTTCTGGGCTCTCTATTCTGTTCCATTGATCTGTGTGTCTGTTTTTGTGCCAGTAACATACTATCTTGATGATTACAGCTTTGCAAAATAGCTTGAAGTCTGGCATTGTGTTGCCACCAGCTTTGCTTTTCTTTTTCAACATTCCTCTGGCTATTTGGGGTCTTTTCTGGTTCCATACAAATTTTAGTATTATTTGTTCCAGGTCTGTGAAAACTGTCGATGGTATTTTGATAGGGATTGCACTGAATGTGTAGACTGTTCTGGGTAGCATAGAAATTTTAACAACGTTTATTCTTCCAATCCATGAACATGGAATGTTTTTCCATCTCTTAATGTCTTCCTCAATTTCTTTCATAAGTGTTCTGTGGTTTTTAGAGTACGGATCCTTTACCTCTTTGGTTAGGTTTATTCCTAGGTATCTTACGGTTTTTGGTGCAATTGTAAATGGAATCGATTCCTTAATTTCTCTTCTTTTGTCTCATTGTTAGTATATAGAAATGCAACTGATTTCTCTGCATTGATGTTGTATCCTACCACATCGCTGAACTGCTGTAAGAGTTCTAGCAATTTTGGGGTGGAGTCTTTCGGGTTTTACACATAGAGTATCACATCATCTGCAAAGAGTGAGAGTTTGACTTCTTTGCCAATTTGAATGCCTTTTATTTCTTTTTGTTGTCTGATTGCTGAGGCTAGGACTTCCAGTACTATGTTGAACAACGGTGGTGAGAATGGGCATCCTTGTCGTGTTCCTTACCTTAGGGAAAAAGCTCTCAGTTTTTCCCCATTGAGACTGATATTCATTGTGGGCTTTTCATATATGGCTTTTATGATATTTAGGAATGTTGCCTCTATCCATACACTGTGGAGAGTTAATCAAAAAAATATGCTGTATTTTGTCAAATGCTTTTTCTGCATCCATTGAGAGGATCATATGGTTCTTGTCCTTTCTTTTACTAATGTGATGTATCACATTGATTTGCAAATGTTGAACCACCCTTGCATCCCAGGAATAAATCCCACTTGGTCATGGTGAATAATCCTTTTAATGTATTGTCGATGGTATTTTGATAGGGATTGCATTGAATGTGTAGATTGCTGTGGGTACCATAGACATTTTAACAAAATTTATTCTTTCCTTTGAGACATCCCTGCCTCAGAGGTGCTCACTTGGTGAAGCAGGGTAGAATTCTAGGTGGGGCAGTGTGGTCCCAGGATCCCTGGAATCACAGAAGGAACAGGGGTGCCTGAGTCGGTAGAGTTCCCAAGCATTGGAGTGGGGAAACTGGTTAAAGTCAGAGAGCTCAGGAGGGGACTCTCAGCTCAATTTGCCAAAAACAGCAAGCCCGTGCTGCTGCCCAATTGGGTGACCGCTCTCCAAGTGGGGACCCTGCAAAGGACAAAAACATGGGGACCCTCGGCCTTCCTCTGGGAGGGGTGGAGCAGATGTGCGCACCACTGGGGACAGCTCTCAGTGTGGGAGCCCTGCAGAAGGCAGGACAGTAGCGACCTCCTGCGTCCCCCCAGGGGGGGCGAAGCAGGTGTACACAGGACCAGGCAACAGTTCTCAGTGTGGGGCCCTGCAAAGTACAGAAATGTGTGACCCTCTGCCTTCCCCCAGGATGATCTGTGTGGGAGCTTACCACAGGGGTCTGCAGAGTTTGGCACACACGAAAGTGAAGACCGTTTATCCCTGAGAGTTTATAAAAGAGAGAGGACCTAGATCTTTTGGCTCTGGGACTGGAGATACAGGCGCGGCCGTTTTTATTTTGATCCTCTAAAGAGGCCCAGGGAACAAAAGCCACACAGAGCAACCAAAAACAGCTTACATTGAGCCCGGCCCCTAGCAAGGGGCAGTGCAACTCCACCCAGGCAAGACACCTTAGAAGCAGAGCAGCAGGCCCCTCCCCCAGAAGACTAACTGGAAGAACAGGTGCATAGCAAGTTTATGGACCACAAAGGACTGTAAAACTCTAGCGCTAGGGGAAAACGGTATATAGAATTCAAGGTTTTTTCTCATGATTTGTTTATTTTTCAGTTTAAAATTTTCCATTTCTCTTTTTTCTTTTTTCCCTTTTCAGCTAGTTTCTTGTTTTATCAACTCTTTGTTTTTAAGTCCTTTTTTTTTTAACCTTCAATTTTTACATTTACATTTTATAGATATAGTCTTCATTTTTGGCTTCCTTTCACTCGAATCAATTTTATTTTTGTATATATGTAAGTTTAGCATTCTTTACAATTTGGGGATTTAGTGTCTTCTAACACACGGACCAAAATACACTCAGGACCAAGTGGATCACCCTGTTTTATCCACCCTGTGAGATTATATTCTCCCCCCCTCACCTTTTTTTTTTGTTTTCTTTTCCATATTTTTTCTTTTTCTTTCCTGGTTTCTGACCTCTTCAGATTTGTCTAGTATGTTATTTCATTGGGTTGTGGTTGATATATTTGTTTTTGCTCACTCATTCATCCATTCTTTTCTGGGTAAATGACTAGGAGGAGGAATTCACGACAAAAGAAAGAACCAGAGGTAATACTCTGCTACAGATCTAATCAATATGGATATAAGTAAAATGTTAGAGCTGGAATTCAGGATAACAATTATAAAGTTACTAGCTGGGCTTGAAAAAAGCTAAAAGACAGTAGAGAATCTCTTAGGGCAGAAACAAGATCTAATCAGGCCAAAATTAAAAATGCTCTGAGATGCAGTCTAAATTGGATACTCTAACAGCTAGGGTAAGTGAGGCAGAAGAGAGGATAAATGACATAGACGATAAGTTGATGGAAAGGAAGGAAGCGGAGGAAAAGAGAGAAAAACAACTAATCGACCATGAGGGGAGGCTTCAAGAAATCAGCGATGCCACAAAAGGAAACAATATTAGAATTACTGGGGTCCTTAATGGAGAAGAGAGAGGGCCAGAAGGTAAATTTGAGCAAATCATAGCTGAGAACTTCCCTAATCTGGGGAAGGAAATAGGCATTCACATCAAGCGGCAGAGAGGACCCCTCCCAAAATGAATAAAAATAGATCAACACCCTGACATATAATAATGAAGCTTGCAAATTTCAGAGATAAAGAGAAAATCCTGAAAACAGCTCGAGACAAGAGGTTCTTTATCTACAGGGGTAGGACTGTTAGACTGGCAGCAGACCTATCCACAGAGACCTGGCAGGCCAGAAAGGCTGGCAAGATATATTCAGGGTACTAAATGAGAAGAACATGCAGCCAAGAATAGTTTATCCAGCAAGGCTGTCATTCAAAACGGAAGGAGAGATAAAGAGCTTCTAGGACAGGCAGAAACTGAAAGAATATATAACCACTAAACCAGCGCTGCAAGAAATAATAAGGGGGATACTGTAAGCAAAGAGAGAGCCCAAGAGTAACAGAGACCAGAAATAAACAGAGACAGTCTACAGAAACAGGGACTTTACAGGTAATAACAATGGCACTAAGTTCATATCCTTCAATAGTTACTCTGAATGTAAATGGGCTAAATGCTCCAATAAAAAGACACAGGGTATCAGACTGGATAAGAAAGCAAGACCCATCCATATGCTGTGTACAAGAGATTCATTTAAACCCAAAGACACCTCCAGATTCAATGTGAGGGGTGGAGAACCATTTATCATGCTAATGGACATGAAAAGAAAGCTGGGGTAACAATCCTCTTATCAAATAATTAGATGTTAAACCAGAGACTAGTGAGGGATGAAGAGGGACACTATATCATACTTAAAGGGTCTATCCAACAAGAAGATCTAACAATTATAAATATTTATGCTCCTAACTTGGGAGCAGCAAATTATATCAACCAATTAATAACCAAAGTTAAGAAACACATTGATAATAATACAATAATAGTAGGAGACTTCAACACTCCACTCAGAGCAATGGACAGATCATATAGGCAGAAGATCAACAAGGAAACAAGAGCTATGAATGACAGACGGACTCACAGATATATACAGAATATTCCATCTTAAAGCAACAGAATACACATTCTTCTTGAGTACACATGGAACATTCTCCAGAATAGATCACATACTGGGTCACATATCAGGTCTCAACTGATACCAAAAGATTGGGATTATTCCCTGCATATTTTCAGACCACAATGCTTTGAAACTTAAACTCAATCACAAGAGGAAATTTGTAAGGAACTCAAACACATGGAGGTTAAAGAGCATCCTACTAAAGAATGAATGGGCCAACCAGGAAATTAAAGAATTTAAAATGGAAACTAATGAAAATGAAAACACAACTCTCCAAAACATTTTGGATACAGCAAAGGCAGTCCTAAGAAGGAAGTACATTGCAATTCAAGCCTCTCTCAAAAAATTAGAAAAATCTCAAATACACAAGCCAACCTTACACCTGAAGGAGCTGAAGAAAGAACGCAAATGAAACCTAAACCAAGCAGGAGAAGAGAAATAATAAAGAGAAGAAATCAGTGAAATAGAAACCAGAATAACAGTAGAACAGATCAACAAAACTAGAAGCTGGTTCTTTAAAAGAATTAATAAGATTGATAAACCTCTAGCCAGACTTATCAAAAAGAAAAGGAGGGCGCCTGGGTGGCTCAGTCATTAAGCATCTGTCTTCGGCTCAGGTCATGGTCCCAGGTCCTGGGATCGAGTCCCGCATTGGGCTCCCTGCTCGGCGGGGAGCCTGCTTCTCCCTCTCCCACTTTCCCTGCTTGTGTTCCCTCTCTTGCGGGGTCTCTCTCAGTCAAGTAAATAAAATCTTTAAAAAAAAAAAGAAAGAAAAAAGAAAGGACCCAAATTAATAAAATCATGAATGAAAGGGGAGAGATCACGACCAACAATGAAGAAATACAAACAATTTTAAGAACGTATTATGAGCAACTATATGCCAACAAATTAGGCAATCTGGAAGAAATGCATGCATTCCTGGAAACTGATAAACTACCAAAACTGAAACAGGAAGAAATAGACAATATGAACAGACCCATAACCAGCAAGGAAATTGAAGCAGTAATCAAAAACCTCCCAAAAAACAAGAGTCCAGGGCCAGATGGCTTCCCAGGGGGAATTCTACCAAACATTTAAAGAGAAATTAATATCTATTCTTCTGAAGCTGTTTCAAAAATTAGAAATGGAAGGAAACCTTATAACTCGTTCTATGAGGCCAGCATTACCTTGATCCCAAACCAAAGACCCCACCAAAAAGGAGAATTATAGACTAATATCCCTGATGAACATGGATGCCAAAATACTCAACAAGATCCTACCCAATCGGATCCAACAGTACATTAAAAGGATTATCCATCATGACCAGGTGGGATTTATTCCTGGGATGCAAGGGTGGTTCAACATTCACAAATCAGTAACATGATAGAGCACATTAATAAAGACAAGAACCATATGATCCTCTCAACTAATGCAGAAAAAGTATTTGACAAAATAAAACATCCTTTCTTGATAAAAATTCTCCGCAGTGTAGGGATAGAAGGAACATACGTCAATATCATAAAAGCCATATACAAAAAACGCACAGTGAATATCATCCTCAACAGGGAAAAACAGAGCTTTTCCCCTAAGGTTAGGAACACAACAGGTAGGTCCACTCTCACCACTGCTGTTCAACATAGTACTGGAAGTCCTAGCCTCAGCAATCAGACAAATTAAATAATAAATAAATAAATAAATACAAATGAATGGCATACACATTGGCAAAGAAGTCAAACTTTCGGGGGAGCGGAGCAAGGTGGCGGAGGAGTAGGAGACCTGGATTTCGTCTCCTCTCAGGAATTCAGCTGGATAGGGATCAAACCATTCTGAACACCTACAAACTCAAAGGAGATTGAAGAAAAGAAGAGCAACAACCCTCTCATCAGAAAAGCGACCACTTTCTGGAAGGTAAGACGTGCGGAGAAGTGAATCCGAGGCAATATTCGGGAGGATAGATGGCGGGGGAGGGGCCCCTGTCCACCGCTTCTGGCAAGTGATAGAGCCGCGGAGCACAAAATCGGAACTTTTAAAAGTCTACTCCGCTGAGGGACGTCACTCTGGTGGCTAAGCGGGGGGTGGAACCCTCCGGGACAGTGTGGTCTCAGGACCCTCGGGGTCACAGAAAGACCGGGGGTGCCTGAGTGTGGCAGAGCTCCCAGGTAACGGAGCAGGGAAGCCGGCTGCAGAGGTGGAGCCCAGGCGCGGGCTCTCAGCTCGAGGTTGCCATAAACCGTGATCCGCGGCACAGTCGGGCCACTGCTCCTCCAGCAGGGACCCAACAAGCGGCAGATCCGGGGAGACTCACCTTCCTCCCCCGGGAGGAGCCACGCAGGAGTGCACCGCAGGGATCTGCTGGGTTTGGAGACTCCACCCGGGGTCGGGTGCCAGAGATAGAAACATGCGGTCACAGGCCAGGTGAGCACAGAGTGCGGCCGGAGACCGGGAGACGGGAGTGACTGACAGCTTTTCTCTGGGGGCTCACTGAGGAGCGGGGCCCCGAGTTCTCGGCTCCCCCAGGGCGGAGATTGGGAGGCCGCCATTTTCACTCTCCGCCTCCAAAGCTGTACGGAAAGCTCGCAGGGAACAAAAGCCCCGGAGAGCAAACCCGAGCAGATTACTTAGCCGGGAGGGGGAAAGGGCAGGGCCATTCTGCCTCTGGCAAAGACATTTGGAAACCACGGCAACAGGCCCCTCCCCAGAAGATCAGCGAGAACAGCCAGCCAAGACCAAGTTTACCGATCAATGAGAATGGCAGAACTCCAGTGCTAGGGGAATACTGCACATAGAATTCATGGCTTTTTTACCATGATTCTTTAGTCTTTCAAAGTTAATTTTTTTTTAACTGTCTTTTTTTTTTTTTTGAATTTTTCTTTTTCCCTTTTTCAACCAACATTTTATCAATCCCTTTTCTTTAAAAAATCATTTTTATTTTTCATTTTTAGAGTCATATTCTATCCCTTCATAGTAGTTACCCGTATTTTTGGCATATATATATAAGTTGTTCTCTCTTTAAAATTTTGAGATAGTTTCTTCTAACAGATTAAAATATACCCTAAATCTCTAGTATATGGTGTTTTCTATTCCCCTGCCTGATCACATTCTCTCCCTTTTCTTTTTTCCTTTTTTAAATCCTCTTCTTTCTTTTTTCAAACAACTTCTTATCAATTCCTTTTATAAAATTTTTTATACTTTCCATCTTTACAGTCATATTCCATCCCTTCATCATATCAACCCTTATTTTTGTACATAAATAAGTTTTTCTTTCTTTAAAATTTTGGGAGGCACTTTCTTCTATAAGACCAAAATACACCCCAAATCTAGTGTGTGGCACTGATCTATATACCAGCCTGATCATATTTGGTCACATTCTGGGTTTTTTTTTTGTTGTTGTTGTTCTTGCTGTTTTGTTTGTTTTTGTTTGTTTTTATCTTTATCTTTTTCTTTTTTCTCTCTTTCCCTTTCTTTTTCCACTGCTTCAGGTCTTTTCTGATTTGTTTAGAGTATATTTTCTGGGGACATTGTTACTCTGCTAGCATTTTGTTCTCTCATTAATCTATTCTCCTCTGCACAAAATGACAAGACGGAAAAAATCACCTCAACAAAAAGAACAAGAGGTAGTACCGACTGCCAGGGACCTACTCAATACGGACATTAGTACGATGTCAGATCTAGAGTTCAGAATCATCACTTTAAAGATACTAGCTGGGCTTGAAAAAAAATATGGAAGTCATTAGAGAAACGCTTTCTGGAGAAGTAAAAGAACTAAAATCTAACCAAGTAGAAATCAAAAAGGCTACTAATGAGGTGCAATCAAAAATGGGGGCGCTAACTGCTAGAATAAATGAGGCAGAAGAGAGAATCAGTAATATAGAAGACCAAATGATGGAAAATAAAGAAGCTGAGAAAAAGAGATAAACAACTACTGGATCACGAGGGCAGAATTCGAGAGATAAGCGATACCATAAGACGAAACAACATTAGAATAATTGGGATCCCAGAAGAAGAAGAAAGAGAGAGAGGGGCAGAAGGTATAATGGAGCAAATTATAGCAGAGAACTTCCCTAATTTGGGGAAGGAAACAGGCATGAAAATCCAGGAAGCACAGAGAACCCCTCTCAAAATCAATAAAAATAGGTCAACACCCCGACATCTAATAGTAAAACTTAGGAGTCTCATAGACAAAGAGAAAATCCTGAAAGCAGCTCGGGAGAAGAGATCTGTAACCTACAATGGTAGAAACATTAGATTGGCAACAGACCTATCCACAGAGACCTGGCAGGCCAGAAAGGACTGGCAGGATATATTCAGAGCACTAAATGAGAAAAATATGCAGCCAAGAATACTCTATCCAGCTAGGCTGTCATTGAAAATTGAAGGAGAGATAAAAAGCTTCCAGGACAAACAAAAACTAAAGGAATTTGCAAACACAAAACCAGCCCTACAGGAAATCTTGAAAGGGGTCCTCTAAGCAAAGAGAGACCCTAAAAGCAACATAGACCAGAAAGGAACACAGACAATCTACAGTAACAGTCACCTTACAGGCAATACAATGGCACTAAATTCCTATCTTTCAATAGTTACCCTGAAATGTAAGTGGGCTAAATGCCCCAATCAAAAGACACAGGCTATCAGACTGGATTAAAAAAACAAGATCCATCGATATGCTGTCTGCAAGAGACTCATTTTAGACCCAAAGACACCCCCAGATTGAAAGTGAGGGGATGGAAAACCATTTACCATGCTAATGGACACCAAAAGAAAGCTGGGGTGGCAATCCTTATATCAGACAAATTAGATTTTAAACCAAAGACTGTAATAAGAGATGAGGAAGGACATTATATCCTACTTAAAGGATCTATCCAACAAGAAGATCTAACAATTGTAAATATCTATGCCCCTAACATGGGAGCAGCCAATTATATAAGGCAATTAATAACAAAAGCAAAGAAACACATCGACAACAATACTAGTGGGGGACTTTAACACCCCCCTCACTGAAATGGACAGATCGTCTAAGCAAAAGATCAACAAGGAAATAAAGACTTTAAATGACACACTGGACCAAATGGACTTCACAGACATATTCAGAACATTCCACCCCAGAGCAACGGAATACACCTTCTTCTCTAGTGCCCATGGAACATTCTCCAGAATAGATCACATCCTAGGTCATAAATCAGGTCTCAACTGATACCAAAAGATTGGGATCATTCCCTGCCTATTTTCAGACCACAATGCTTTGAAACTAGAACTCAATCACAAGAGGAAAGTCGGAAAGAACTCAAATACATGGAGGCTAAAGAGCATCCTACTGAAGAATCAATGGGTCAACCAGGAAATTAAAGAAGAATTAAAAAAATACATGGAAACCAATGAAAATGAAAACACAACTATTCAAAATCTTTGGGATGCAGCAAAGGCAGTCCTAAGAGGAAAGTATATAGCAATACAAGCCTTTCTCAAGAAACAAGAAAGGTCTCAAGTACACAACCTAACCCTTCACCTAAAGGAGCTGGAGAAAGAACAGCAAATAAAGCCTAAACCCAGCAGGAGAAGAGAAATCATAAAGATCAGAGCAGAAATCAATGAAATAGAAACTAAAAGAACAGTAGAACAGATCAACGAAACTAGGAGCTGGTTCTTTGAAAGAATTAACAAGATTGGTAAACCCCTGGCCAGACTTATCAAAAAGAGAAGAGAAATGACCCAAATCAACAAAATCATGAATGAAAGAGGAGAGATCACAACCAACACCAAAGAAATACAAACAATGATAAGAACATATTATGAGCAACTCTATGCCAGCAAATTCGATAACCTGGAAGAAACGGATGCATTCCTAGAGATGTATCAACTACCAAAACTGAACCAGGAAAAAAGAGAAAACCTGAACAGACCTATAACCACTAAGGAAATTGAAGCAGTCATCAAAAATCTCCCAAAAAGCAAAAGCCCAGGGCCAGATGGCTTCCCAGGGGAATTCTACCAAACGTTTCAAGAAGAATTAATACCTATTCTTCTGAAACTGTTCCAAAAAATAGAAATGGAAGGAAAACTTCCAAACTCATTTTATGAGGCCAGCATTACCTTGATCCCCAAACCAGACAAAGACCCATCAAAAAGGAGAATTACAGACCAATATCCCTGATGAACATGGATGCAAAAATTCTCACCAAAATACTAGCCAATAGGATCCAACAGTACATTAAAAGGATTATTCACCATGACCAAGTGGGATTTATCCCTGGGCTGCAAGGTTGGTTCAACATCCACAAATCAATCAATGTGATACAATACATTAACAAAAGAAAGAACAAGAATCATATCCTCTCAATAGATGCAGAAAAAGCTTTTGACAAAGTACAGCATCCTTTCTTGATCAAAACTCTTCAGAGTATAGGCATAGAGGGTACATACCTCAATATCATAAAAGCCATCTATGAAAAACCTACAGCGAATATCATTCTCAATGGGGAAAAACTGAGAGCTTTCCCTCTAAGGTCAGGAACGTGGCAGGGATGTCCACTATCACCACTGCTATTCAACATAGTATTGGAAGTCCTAGCCACAGAAATCAGACAACAAAAAGAAATAAAAGGCATCCAAATCGGCAAAGAAGAAGTCAAACTCTCACTCTTTGCAGATGATATGATACTTTATGTGGAAAACCCCAATGACTCCACCCCAAAACTGCTAGAACTCATACAGGAATTCAGTAAAGTGGCAGGATATAATATCAATGCACAGAAGCCAGTGGCATTCCTATACACCAACAAGACAGAAAGAAATTAAGGAGTCGATCCCATTTACAATTGCACCCAAAACCATAAGATACCTAGGAATAAATCTAACCAAAGAGACAAAGGATCTGTACTCAGAAAACTATAAAATACTCAGGAAAGAAATTGAGGAAGACACAAAAAAATGAAAAAACGTTCCATGCTCATGGATTGGAAGAACAAATATTGTGAAGATGTCAATGCTACCTAGAGCAATCTACACATTCAATGCAATCCCCATCAAAATACCATCCACTTTTTTCAAAGAAATGGAACAAATCATCCTAAAATTTGTATGGAACCAGAAAAGACCCTGCATAGCCAGAGGAATATTGAAAAAGAAAAGCAAAGCCAGCGGCATCACAATTCCGGACTTCCAGCTCTATTACAAAGCTGTCATCATCCAGACAGCATGGTACTGGCACAAAAACAGACACATAGATCAATGGAACAGAATAGAGAGCCCAGAAATGGACCCTCAACTCTATGGTCAACTCATCTTTGACAAAGCAGGAAAGAATGTCCAATGGAACAAAGACAGTCTCTTCAACAAGTGGTGTTGGGAAAATTGGATAGCCACATGCAGAAGAATGAAATTGGACCATTTCCTTACACCACACACAAAAATAGACTCCAAATGGTTGAAAGACCTCAATGTGAGACAGGAGTCCATCAAAATCCTAAAGGAGAACACAGGCAGCAACCTCTTTGACCTCACCCGAAGCAACTTCTTCCTAGAAACATCACCAAAGGCAAGGGAAGCAAGGGCAAAAATGAACTATTGGGACTTTATCAAGATAAAAAGCTTTTGCAAAGCAAAGGAAACAGTCAACAAAACCAAAAGACAACTGACAGAATGGGAGAAGATATTTGCAAATGACATATGAGATAAAGGGCTAGTATCCAAAATCTATAAAGAACTCATCAAACTCAACACCCAAAGAACAAATGATCCAATCAAGAAATGGGCAGAAGACATGAACAGACATTTTTCCAAAGAAGACATCCAAATGGCCAACAGACACATGAAAAAGTGCTCAATATTGCTCGGCATCAGGGAAATCCAAATCAAAACCTCAATGAGATACCACCGCACACCAGTCAGAATGGCTAAAATTAACAAGTCAGGAAACGACGGATGTTGGCGGGGATGCAGAGAAAGGGGAACCCTCCTACACTGTTGGTGGGAATGCAAGCTGGTGCAGCCACTCTGGAAAATAGTATGGAGGTTCCTCAAAAAGTTGAAAATAGAGCTACCATATGATCCAGCAATTGCACTACTGGGTATTTACCCCAAAGATACAAAAGTAGGGATCCGAAAGGGTACGTGCACCCTGATGTTTATAGCAGCACTGTCCACAATAGCTAAACTGTGGAAAGAGCCAAGATGTCCATCAACAGAGGAATGGATAAAGAAGATGTGGTGTATATATATACAATGGAATATTATGCAGCCATCAAAAGGAATGAGATCTTGCCATTTGCAACGACGTGGATGGAACTGGAGGGTATTATGTTGAGTGAAATAAGTCAAACAGAGAAAGACATGTATCATATGATCTCACTGGTATGAGGAATTCTTAATCGCAGGAAACAAACTGATGGTTGCTGGAGTGGGGGGTGGGGTGGGAGGGATGGGGTGACTGGGTGATAGACACTGGGGAGGGTATGTGCTATGGTGAGCACTGTGAATTGTGTGAGACTGTTGAATCAAAGATCTGTACCTCTGAAACAAATAATGCAATATATGTTAAGAAAAAAAAAGAAGAAGGTAGCGGGAGGGGAAGAATGAAGCGGGGGAAATCGGAGGGGTAGACGAACCATGAGAGACGATGGACGCTGAAAAACAAACTGAGGGTTCTAGAGGGGAGGGGGGTGGGAGGATGAGTTAGCCTGGTGGTGGGTATTGAGGAGGGCACATTCTGCATGGAGCACTGGGTGTTATGCATAAACAATGAATCATGGAACACTTCATCTAAAACTAATGATGTAATGTATGGGGATTAACATAAGAATAAAAAAATTAAAAAAAAAAAAAGTCAAACTTTCACGCAGATGACCTGATACTGTATGTGGAAAACGCAAAGGACTCCACACCAAAGTTGTTAGAACTGATACAGGAATTCAGCAAATTCACAGGATAGACAATCAATGCACAGGAATCAGTTGCATTTCTATAGACTAACAATGAGGCAGAAGAAAGAAATCAAGGAATTGATCCCATTTAAAATTGCATCATTGTAATTTTGATCTGTATTTCCTGGATGATGAGTGATGTTGAGCATCTTTTCATGTATCTGTTGACCATCTTGATGTCTTCTTTGGGAAAATGTCCATTCATGTCTTCTGTCCATTTGACTGGATTATTCTTTGGGTGTTGAGTTTGATAAGTTATAGATTTTGGATACTACCCCTTATCGGATATATCACTGGCAAATATCTTCTCCCGTTTTCGTAGGTTGACTTTTAGTTTTGTTGATTGTTTCCTTGACTGTGTAGAAGCTTTTTTTTTTTTTTTTAATATTTTATTTATTTATTAGAGAGAGACACAGTGAGAGCAGGAACACAAGCAGGGGGAGTGGGAGAGGGAGAAGCAGGCTTCCGGCAGAGCAGGGAGCCCGATGTGGGACTCGATCCCAGGACCCTGGGATCATGACCTGAGCTGAAGGCAGACGCTTAACGACTGAGCCACCCAGGCGCCCCTGTGTAGAAGCTTTTTATCTTGATGAAGTCCCAATAGTTCATTTTTGCTTTTATTTCCCTTGCCCCAGGAGAGGTATCTAGAAAAATGTTGCTACAGCCAGTGTCACAGACATTACTGCCTGTGCTCCCTTCTAGGGTTTTTATGGCTTCAGATCTCATATTTAGGTCTTTCATCCATTTTGAATTTATTTTTGTGTATGATGTGACAAAGTGATCCAGTTTCATTCTTTTGCATGTTGCTGTCCAGTTTTCCCAACATCATTTGTTGAAGAGACTTTTTTCCATTGAATATTCTTTCCTGCTTTGTTAAAGATTAATTGGCCATATACTTGTGGGTTCATTTCTGCGTTTTCTATTCTGTTCCACTGATCTGTGTGTCTATTTTTGTGCTAGTACCATACTGTTTTGATTACTACAACTTTGGTTAGTTATTTGACAGAGAGAGACACAGCGAGAGAGGGAACACAAGCAGGGGGAGTGGGAGAGGGAGAAGCAGGCTTCCTTGTAACATAACGTATAGTCCAGAATTGTGATGCGTCCAGGTTTGCTTTTCTTTTTCAAGGTTGCTTTGGCTATTTGGGGTCTTTTGTGGTTCCATACAAATTTTATGATGTTCTAGCTCTGTGAAAAATGCTGGTAGTATTTTGATAGGGATTGCATTAAATGTCTAGATTGCTTTGGGTAGTATAGACATTTTAACAATATTTGTTCTTCTAATCCATGAGCATGGAATCCTTTTCCATTTCTTTGTGTCATCTTCAATTCCTTTCATCCGTGTTTTATAGTTTTCAGAGTACAGGACTTTCACTTCTTTAGTTAGGTTTATTCATAGGTATCTTATGGTTTTTTGGTGAAGTTGTAAATGGGATTGATACCTTGATTTCTCCTTATACTGTTTCATTACTGGTGTATAGAAATGCAACAGGCACAAACAATGAATCATGGAACACTTCATCTAAAACTAATGATATAATGTATGGGGATTAACATAAGAATAAAAAAATAAAAAATTAATTAAAAAAAAGAAATGCAACAGATTTTTGTACGTTGATTTTGTATTCTGCTACTGAATTTATTATCAATTCTAGAGGTTTTTTAGTGGAGGCATTCAGGTTTCTATATAGTTACGTCATCTGCAAGTAGTGAAAGTTTTACTTCTTCCTTTTCGATTTAGATGCCTTTTATTATTATTGTTGTCTGATTGATGTGGTTTGGACTTCCAATACTATATTTAATAACAGTGTTGAGAGTGGACATCCTTTTCTTGTTTCTGACCATAGAGGAAAGGCTCCCAGTTGTTCCCCATTGAGGATGATAATAGCTGTGGGTTCTTCCCTCTGTGGCCTCTA
Source organism: Neomonachus schauinslandi (assembly GCF_002201575.2). Classification (NCBI taxonomy): domain Eukaryota; kingdom Metazoa; phylum Chordata; class Mammalia; order Carnivora; family Phocidae; genus Neomonachus; species Neomonachus schauinslandi. The sequence continues at coordinate 1,943,847 of NC_058415.1, read as the reverse complement.
TTATGTTGAGGTATGTTCCTTCTAAACCTACTTTGTTAAGTGTTTTTGTTTTTGGTTTTATCATGAATGGATGTACTTCATCAAATGCTTTTTCTGTATCAAGAGGATCATGTGGTTCTTATCCTTTCTTTTATTAATGTGGTGTATCACACTGTTGATTTGCAAATATTGAACTGCCCTAAAATCCAGGAATAGACCCCATTTGATCATGGTGAATGATTTTTTTTAAAAAGTGTGCTGTTGGATTCAGTTTCTTAGTATTTTATTGAGAATTTTTGCATCAATGTTCACCAGGGATATTGGCCTGTAGTTTTCTTTTTTAGTGGAGTCTTTATCTGATTTTGGTATCAGGGTAATCCTGGCTACAGAGAATGAATTTGGAAGTCTTCCTTCCTTTTCTTTTTTGGAATACTTTGAGAAGAATAGTTATTAACTCATCTTTAAATGTTTGGTAGACTTCACTATGAAGCCATCTGGCCCTGGACTTTTGTTTGTTGAATTTTTTTTTATTACTGTTTCAATTTCTTTGCTGGTTATCAGTGTGTTCAATTTTTCTATTTCTTCCTGTTTCAGTTTTGGTTAATTTATATGTTTCTAGGGGTTTATCCATTTCTTTCAGGTTTTCCAATTTGTTGGCATATAGTTTTTCATAATATTCTCTTAAAATTGTATTTCTGTGGTGCTGGTTGTGATTTCTTTTTCTCTCATTTGTGATTTTGAGCCCTTTCTCTTTTTAATAAGTCTGGCTAGAGTTTTCTCAAATTTATTAATTTTTTCAAAGAACCAGCTCCTGGTTTCATTGATCTCTATTGGTTTTCTAGTTTCTATTTCATTTATTTTTGCTCTAATCTTTATTATTTCCTTCCTTATGTTGGCTTTGGCCTTCATTTGTTCTTTTTCTAGCTCCTTTAGGTGTAAGATTAGGTGGTTTATTTGAGGTTTTTCTTAAGGTAGGCCTGTATTGCTGTAAACTTCCCTCCTAAGACTGCTTTTGCTGCATTCCAAAGGTTTGGGGCCATTGTGTTTTTATTTCCATTTGTTTTCATGTATTTTTAAATTTCTTCTTTGATATCTGGTCGACCCACTCATTGTTTAGTAGCATGTTGTTTACCCTCTGTGTATTTTGTGGTCTTTCCAGATTTTTTCTTGTGGTTGACTTCTACTTCCGTAGCGTTGTGGTCAGAAAAGTTGCATGGTATGACTGCAATCTTTCTGTTTGTTGAGCTCTGTTTTGTGACTTAATTTTATCTGTTTTGCAGAATGTTCTGTGTGCACTTGAAAAGAATATGTATTCTGCTGTTTTAGGATGCAGTGTTCTGAATACATCTGTTAAGTCTATCTGGTCCAGTGTGTCACTAAAAACCATTATTTTCTGTTTAGATGATCTATCCAGCAATGTAAGTGGGGTGTTAAAATCCCCTACTAGTACTGTATTATTACCAATGAGTTCCTTTATGTTTGTTACTGTTTTATTTATTTGGGTACTCCCATGTTGGGTGCATAAATATTTGCAATTCTTACATATTCTTGTTGCATTGTCCCCTTTATTATAATATAGTGCCTTTGTCTCTAGTTACAGACTTTGTTTTAAAATATAGTTTGTCCAATGTAAGTGTTAGTACTCTGCCTTTCATTTGTCATCCATTTCTGTGATAAATATTTCTCCATCCTCTCACTTTCAATCTGCAGGTGTCTTTTAGGTCTAAAATGAGTCTCTTGTAGGCAGCATATAGACAGGTCTTTTTCATTTATTCATTCTGACACCCTACGTCTTTTGACTGGAGTATTTAGTTCACTGACATTCAGAATAATTATTGATAGATATGTATTTATTGCCATTTTATTATTTTCTCCTTGTTTCTGCAGATTTTCTCTGATCCTTTGTCTTTATCACTTTTGGTCTCTTTCCACTCAGAGTTCCCTTTAACATTTCTTGCAGGGCTGGTTTAGTGGTCATGAACTCCTTTAGTTTTTGTTTGGGAAATTCTTTCTCCTTCTATTCTGAATGATAACCTTGCTGGATAGAGTATTCTTGGTTGCAGATTTTTTGCATTCAGCACGTTGAATGTATCATGCTACTTTCTTCTGGTTTGCCAAGTCTCTATTGAAAAACCGCCAGTTAGCCTTATGGGTTTTCTCTTTTAAGTTAAGGACTTCTTTTGTCTTGGTACTTTTAAGATTTTTTTCTTTATCACTATATTTTGCAAATTGTGAATTACAATATATCTTGGTGTTGGCCTACTTTTGTTGACTCTGATGGGAATTCTGTGTGCCTCCTGGATGTCTGTTTCCTTACTCAGATTAGGGAAATTTTCAGCTATTATTTCTTCAAATAAATTTTCTTTCTTTTTTTTTTTTTTTTTTTCTTTTTTTTAAAGATTTTATTTATTTATTTGAGAGAGAGAGAATGAGAGACAGCATGAGAGGGAGGAGGGTCAGAGGGAGAAGCAGACTCCCTGCTGAGCAGGAAGCCCGATGCGGGACTCGATCCCAGGACTCCAGGATCATGACCTGAGCCGAAGGCAGTCGCTTAACCAACTGAGCCACCCAGGCGCCCCTCTTCAAATAAATTTTCTGTCCCCTTTTCTCTCTCTGCTTCTTCTGGGACTCCTATTATATGAATGCTGTTATGTTTGATGGAGTCACTGAGTTCCCTAAGTCTACTTTTGTGTTGCATAATTCTTTTTCTCTTTTGTTCAGCTTCATTACTTTCATTATTTTGTCTTCTTTGTCACTAATTCGTTCCTCTGCTTCTTCCAGCCTGCTGTTCATTGCATCAAACCTGTTTCCAATCTTGTTTATTGTGTTCTTCATCTCTGATTCTTTTTTCACTCTTTAGCTCTGTGGTAAGGGTCTCCCTGATGCCTTCTTTTCTTTTCCCAAGCCCAGTGAGTGTCTTTATGATTGCTGCTTTAAATTCTCCATCAGGTATATTATTTATATGTTTCACCTAGATTTCTGGCTGTGGTCTTAACTTGTTCTTTCATTTAGATAAATTCTTCCATCTTGGCATTTTGTCTAAGTCTCTGCCTCCCTCTCTGTGTTATAAAAGCCAGTTATGTCTCCTGCTTCTGGAAGTAACGGCCTTATGAAGAAGAGGTCATGTAGTGCCTGGGACCTGATGCTTCAGGGAATGTTGTATGTGCTTGCGTGCACTCTGCTGTTGTGTTTTTGCCGCTCTATCCTTCAGGCCAGTTGTCTGCACAGGCTCTCCTTGCCTGCTGTGGGCTGTGTTTGGTCCCATGCCCGAATGTGTCAAGTTTTAACTAGGTGTGCTCTGATGTGCTTGTGGAAATGAGACCTGACACCATCTCCACCAGAACTGAAGCCTTGCAGAACTCTTTGGTTGGAAGATGTGGTGTGGGCAGGGGTTCGTGCTGGTCTTTGGGGAGGGGACCACCACATGGGGACTGAGGTAAGCGTGACTGAGAAGGGCAGGCCCCCTAGAGAACCGGGGGTGGTGCTTGGTGTAAGCAAGTTGGGCAGCCAGTGTCAGTGTTGCACTGCTTCCCAAGAGTGGCTCTGTGTTTATGCTGAGGGGTGTGTGTGTGTGTGTGTGTGTGTGAGAGAGAGAGAGAGAGAGAGAGAGAGGGAGAAACGGTGCTAGCCAGCTCCATTGTTCCCGCAGAGGTATCTCCATGAATGCTGCTTCTCAGAAGGCACCTCCAAGAAGAGCAGATAGTCTCTTCCTTCTGTGCCCCAAGTGTTCTTCAAATAGCTGTTTCCGTGCTGTCTTCCCCCAGAATGTTTGCCTGCCTTCTCTCCTGGAGCAGTGCAGTGCCCCCTGGGCTCTATCCCAGCCACCTCCTGACCTTTAAAACTCTAGGCTTTAGAGACATGGTGTTGGCCGAGGCCTGCATTGGTCTCCTGGGGGAGGGGCCTGGCTGTGCTGGGACTGAGGCAAGCTTGACTTAGAAGGGCAATCACACCAGGGCAACAAAGGATGGAACTCGGTGTAATCAAGCTACTGTGGGTGCTATGCTGCTTTCCGCAGGTGGCTTGGTGTTTATGCTGAGGTGTGGCAGAGGGAAATGGTGTTAACCACTCCTTTGTTGCCACAGAGGCATCTTCGTGGATGCTGCCTCTCAGGAAGGCACTCCCAAGAAAAGCAAATCTATCCCCAGTGTGCCCCAGGTGTTTTTCAGATCTCTGTTTCCATGCTGTCTGCCTCCAGGTTGTTTGTCTGCCTTCTCTCCAGGAGCAGTGCAGTGCCCCTCACCCTCCACCCAGGCTCTATCCCAGCCAAACCTACTGACCTTTAAAATTCCAGGCTTTAAGTCCCACTGGTTGCAAGAACTCACAAAGTTCAGCCCCTCTCATATTCCAAGCCAGTGGCTTTGGGTAAATGTTCTCCTTGTGCATTCCACAGTGTGCTCCTCTCTCTCTTGCCCTTCTCTCCAATCACAGCTGCCTCCCTTCCTCCCACCCTATGATCCCTTTCTCCCCTAAACGATGTCTCCAAACTTCCTACCTTCTTTGATGTGGGCTTTTCTCTCACTTTTGTTGTGTGGTTTGTTCTTTCAGTTTTCAGTCATTTTCTGGGGTATTTAGGATGATTTGATAGTTATCTAGCAGTGCCTGTGGGATGAGGTGAGCCTAGGGTCCCCCTAATCTGTAGCCATCTCAAGACCCCAGTAGGATTTCTTATAAGGCTGGTTCAATGGTGATAAACTCCATTATCTTTTGTTTGGGAAACTCTTTATCTCTCCTGCAAATCTGAATGGTAATCCTGCGTCTGGTTGTCCCCTATGTAGAATGTGTGTGACTTTTGCTGGGTGAAGCTGTGGCTGGCATTGGCCACATAGTTGGAACCCTGTCCTGCTGTCAGCTTTAGCTGAACTGGATGCAAATCAGTGAGGTCCCTGGGCCCTCCATGCAGCAGGTGCCCTCAGAATAGCTAGGTCTGAAGTGGGTGGAAGCTCAGGCGGCTTGAAGTTCTACACACAGAGGGCACTTCGGCAGAATAGCTGAAGCTTAAGTGGGTGTTATACGAGGTGTCCCAGGGCTCTTCATGCAGAAGGTGACCTGGTAGGGTGCTTGGTGCTGAAAAATGGTATTGGCCAGAATATCTCAGGGCTTTAGAGTCCCATGCAGTGGATGCCCTGGCGAAATAGCTAAAGCTTAAGTAGGTGAAGACTGAAGGGTCCTGAGGTTCTAAGCAATGAGGGCACCCTGGCAAGAGCAGTGAAACTGAAGCTGGTGCATATCAGGCAGTCTCAAGGTTCTCCATGTTAGCAGTGCCCTGGTAGAACTGGAGCTGAGCTGGTGTGCAAGGCGGGAGGTCCTGTGGCTCTCCACGCACAGGGTACCCTGCAGGACAGGTAAAGCTGAATTGAGCATAAGCCAGGGGATCCCATGGCTCTACCTGTGCAGTAGGCACCTATCAGGTAGCAAAAGCTGAAGTGAATGCAGGCTAGGGGGTCCCAGCATGCCTTGCACTCAGGGCACCCAAGTAGGATAGCTGGAGCTGAAATGGGTGCAAGCTTGGGTGTCCCAAGGCACTGTGCAGGGGGTGTCCTGGTGGGGTGTCTAGAGCTGAGGTGGTGTGAGGGGCCAGGAGGTCCCTGAGCTCTCTGTGCAGAGGATGCACTTGTAGGATAGCTGAAATTAAAGTGGATCCAAGCTGGGGGGACCTGGGGGTCTATGCACAGAGGACACCTTGGCAGGATGAAGGTGAACTGGCTGTAAATGGGTGTTCTAGGACTCTCTGCACAGAGGGTGCGATGAAGGGGCAGCTGGAGCCGAGGTGGGGTACAGGCCAGGCGGTCCTGGGGTGCTTTGCACAGGGGGCAAAATATGCCCTGGCAGGCAGGATAGCAAAAGATTAAATGGTTGCAAGCCAGATTATCTTGGGGCTGTCCACGTTGAGGGTGACCTGGCAAGACAGCTGAAGCTGAACTGGGTGCAAGCCAGAAGTGTCCTGGTGTGCAATGTTTTGTGGCCACTTTGGTGGGACAGCTGGGATTGGTGTGGGCTAGAGATGTTGTACCTACTGAGGCAGCAGGCTGGTTAGGGCACCCAGAATGTGCTCTGGTCTGTTCTTTTAAGGTGGAGGGGAGTGTAGACCATGCCTGTCAGCCCCTCCTACCTGGAGAGTGTTTCAGCAGCTCCCCCCAGCATTTGGTGGAGTTCTAGGGCTGCTGTATATGCTAGCTGCTCTATTAAACCACAGCTTTTTTTTCATTTTGTGCCATAGCACAACTGGGTCTGGTATGGACTTGCAGACCTGGGGCTCACTGAGGTGGCAAGCCAGCTGTGGCATCCAGACCTGCTGTAGTCTGGCTTTTAGGGTTGAGGGGGAGTGTAAATCATGTCACTCTCCAGTCCCTCCAACCCAGAGAGAATTTCTGCAGCCTCTCTGCCATTTGGCAGCGTTCAAGTGTTTTCCCTTTTACATGTTAGTTGCTCTTTTAAGCTGCAGCTTTCTTTCTGTGCCCAAGGACAGAGGGATCGGTCTCCAGTCCCTCCGTACTGTTCTTCCCACTGCGGTCCACAGCATCAAGGATGGGTATTCTCTTTGTTACTATGTCTCCATCTCTTACAATTCTCTTTGGCCATTTTATCTTTTGTTGTATAGAAGCTGTTCAGTCAGCTCTTAGTTCTTCAGGAGGAACTGTTCTATGAATACTGTATTTTAGTGTGTTCTGTGAAGGTGGTGAGTTTGGAGTCTTCCTACATTGTCATCTTGGACCAAACTCCCCCCTTTGTGTGGTTTTGGTATCAAGATAATGCTGGCCTCATTAGAATCAGTTGGGAAGTGTCCCACCCTCTTTAAGAATTTGTGAATAATTGCTGTTAACTATTTTTTTTTTAAAGATTTTATTTAATTTTTTTTTAAAGATTTTATTTATTTATTTGACAGAGAGAGAGACAGCTAGAGCAGGAACACAAGCAGAGGGAGTGGGAGAGGGAGAGGCAGGCTTCCTGCCAAGCAGGGAGCCCGATGTGGGACTCGATCCCAGGACCCCAGGATCATGACCTGAGCTGAAGGCAGACGCTTAACGACTGAGCCACCCAGGCGCCCAAGATTTTATTTATTTATTTGACAGAGAGAGACACAGCAAGAGAGGAAACACAAGCAGGGGGAATGGGAGAGAGAGAAGCAGGCTTCCTGCGGAGCAGGGAGCCTGATGCGGGGCTCGATCCCAGGACGCTGGGATCATGACCTGAGCTGAAGGCAGACGCTTAACGACTGAGCCACCCAGGTGCCCCAACTATTCTTTTAAATGTTTGGCAGAACTCACAAGTGAAGCCATTTGGTTCTTGGTTCTTGGCTTTTCTTTGTAGGAATTTTTTTATTGTGACAAAACATACATAATGAAATTTTTCTTTTTAATTTAAATTTAACAAAGTATATTATTAGTTTCAGAGGTAGAGTTTAGTGATTCATCAGTTGCATATAACACCCAGTGCCCATTCCATCAAGGGCCTTCCTAATGCCCATCACCCAGTGACCCCATCCCTCCACTCACCTCCCCTCCAGCAACCCTCAATTTTGTTTCCCAGAGTTAGGAGGCTCTTATGTACAGTCCAATGGCATTAAGTGCATTCACATTGTTATGCAGTCACCACTACACATCTCTAGAACTTTTCAGTCATCCCAAATTGAAACTCTGTACCCACTGAACAACAATCACTATGTCCATCCCTCCTCCCTCCAGCCTCTGGTAATAACTTGTTTTACTTTCTAATTCTGTGAATTTAACTATTCTACTTACCTCATAATTATTGGAATTATACAACATATATCCCTTTACATCTGGCTTATTCTACTTAGCATAATGTTTTCAAAGTTCATCATGTTGTAGAATGTATCAGAATTTCATTCCTTTTTAATGCTGAAAAATATACCATCATATGTATGTATCACATTTTTGTTTATCCACTCATCTATCAATGGACACTTGGGTTGTTTCCAAATTTTGGCAATTGTGAATAGTGCTGCTAAGAACATTACAGGTATCTGTACAAATATCTGCTTCAGGGGTGCCTAGGTAGCTCAGTTGGTTAAGTGTCTGACATTTGATTTTGGCTCAGTTCATGATCTCAGGGTTGTGAGATCTAGCCTTGCATCAGACTCTGTGCTGGGTATGGTGCGCTAGGTGTGGAGCCTGCTTAAGATTCTCTCTCTCCCTCAGTCCCCTCCCTCTCAAAAAATCTTAAAAAATAAATATCTGCTTCAGTCTCTGCTTTCAGTTCTTTGGGGCATACACACTAGAAGTGGAATTGGTGGATTATGACAGTTCTATGTTTTTTTGAGGTACCACCATACTGTTTTTCATAGAAGCTGCATCATCTTACATTCCTACCAGCAATGCACAAGTTCCAATTTCTCCACATTTTTGCCAGCATGATATATTTTTAGCCATCTTAATGGGTATGAAGTAGTATCTCATTGTAGTTCTGAACTGCGTATCTCCAGTGATTACTGATGTTCAGCATCTTTTCATGAACTTACGGGCCATTTGTAGATCTTCTTTGGAAAACACTCTACCCAGCATTTTTGCTCACTCTTTAATCAGCTTGTTTTTCTGTTGTTGAGTTGTAGGTGTTCTTTACAGAACTCTGGATATTAATCCCTTATCAGATAAACAATTTCCAAATATTTCTCCCATTTGTTCGGTTGCCTTTGCACTGTCGTGTCCTCTTATATATAAATTTTTAAGTCTGATGAAGGCCAACTTATGTTTTCTTTTGTTACCTGTCCTTTTGGTGTCATATCCAAGAAATTATTGTCAAATGCAATGTCATAATGCTTTTTTTTCTACGTTTTCTTCTAAGAGTTTTATAGTTTTAGCTCTTAGGTTTAGTCTTTGGTCCACATTAATTTTTATAGGTGGTGCTAGTTAGGGAAGGATCTAACTTTATTCTTTTATTACACTATCCTTTCCTCATTGAATAGTTTTGGCACCCTTGTTAAAAACCATTTGACTATATATATGAAGGTTTACTTCTTGGTTCTCTATCCTACTGCATTTGTTCCTATATATGTCTTCATGCCAGTACCATACTGTTTTCATTACCGTGGCTTGACAATAAGTTTTGAAATCAGGAAGTGTGAGCCCTCCAGTTTTGTTCAAGATTGTTTTGGCTATTCAGTGTCCCTTGACATTCCGTATGAATTTTAGGATTGGTTTTTCCATTTCTACAAAAACATTACTAGGGTTTCAGTAGTTATTGCACTGAATCTATAGATCTATGGTTTCACATCTTTTTATTTGTGCTCTATTTTTAAATTTGTTTAATTAACATATAATGTAGAGGTAGAGGTCAGTGATTCATCAGTCTTATATAATACCCAGTGCTAATTACATCATGTGCCCTCCTTAATGTCCGTCACCCGGTTACCCCATTTCTCCCCTCCCCTCCAGCAACACTCAGTTTTTTCCCTATGATTAAGAGTCTCTTATGGTTTGTCTCCCTCTCTAATTTCGTCTTTTCTTTTCCCTTCTCTTCCCCTATGATCATCTGTTTTCTTTCTTTTTTTTTTTTAAAGATTTTATTTATTTGAGAGAGAGAATGAGAGAGAGAGAGAGCAGGAGAGGGGGGAGGGTCAGAGGGAGAAGCAGACTCCCTGCCGAGCGGGGAGCCCGATGCGGGACTCGATCCTGGGACTCCAGGATCATGACCTGAGCCGAAGGCAGTCGCTTAACCAACTGAGCCACCCAGGGGCCCCATCTGTTTTGTTTCTTAAATTCCACGTGAGTGATATATAATAGTTCTTTCTGATTGACTTATTTTGCTTAGCATAATACCCTCAGTAGTTCCAACTACGTTGTTCCAAATGTCAAGATTTCGTTTTTTGATGGCTGAGTAGTATTTCACTATGTGTGTATGTACATATGTATATATATACACACACATATCACATCTTCTTTATCCATTCATCTGTCAATAGACATCAGGACCCTTTCCATAGTTTGGCTGTTGTGGACATTGCTGCTATAAACACTGGGGTGCAGGTGTCCCTTCAGATCACTACATATGTATCTCTGGGGTAAATACCAAGTAGTGCAATTGCTGGGTTGTAGGGTAGCTATTTTCAACATTTTGAGGAACCTCCAAACTGTTTTCCACAGTGGCTGTACCAGCCTGCATTCTCACCAACAGTGTAAGAGGGTTTCCCTTTCTCCACATCCTCCCCAACATCTGTTTCCTGACTTGTTAGTTTTAGCCATTCTGACTGGTATGAGGTGGTATCTCATTGTGGTTTTGATTTGTATTTCCCTGATGCTGAGTGATATTGAGCATCTTTTCATGTGTCTGTTGGCCATCTGGATGTCTTCTTTGGAAAAATGTCTGTTCATGTATTCTGCCCATTTCTTGATCAGATTATTTATTCTTTGGGTATTGAGTTTTGTAAATTTTTATAGATTTTGGATCCCAGCCCTCTATCTCATAATACATTTGCAAATAGCTTCTTCCATTCTGTCAATTCTCTTTTGCTTCTGTCAACTGTTTCCTTTGCTGTGCAAAAGCTTTTTATCTTGATGAAGTCCAAATAGTTCATTTTTGCTTTTGTTCCCTTGCCTTAGAGACGTGTCTAGCAAGAAGTTGCTGCAGCCAAGGTCACAGAGGTTGCTGCCTGTGTTTTCCTATAGGATTTTGATGAATCCTGTCTCACATTTGGGTCTTTCATCCATTTGAGGGTTTGTGTGTGTGTGTATGGTGTAAGGAAATAGTCCAGTTTCATTTTTCTGCATGTGGCTGTCCAATTTTCCCAACACCGTTTGTTGAAGAGACTTTTTTTCCATTGGATATTCTTTCCTGCTTTGT
>NC_058415.1:1879001-1928071 GCF_002201575.2 Neomonachus schauinslandi | reverse complement strand
AAAAAAAGTCTCTTCAACAAATGGTGTTGAGAAAATTGGACAGCCACATGCAGATGAAACTGGACTATTTCATTACACCATACACACACACACACACCTCAAATGGATGAAAGGCCTAAATGTGAGACAGGAATTCATCAAAATCCTATAGCAGAACACAGGCAGCAACCTCTTTGACCTCAGATACAACAGCTTCTTACCAGACACGTCTGTAAGGGCAAGGGAAAGAAAATAAAAAATGAACTATTGGGACCTCATGAAGATAAAACCTTCTGCACAGCAAAGGAAACAGTCAACACAACTAAAAGGCAACCTATGGAATGGGAGAAGATATTTGCAAATGACATATCAGATAAAGGGCTGGTATCCAAGATCTATAAAGAGCTTATCAAAATCCACACCCCAAAAACAATCTAGTCAAGAAATGGGCATAAGACAAGGGGGAAGATGGCAGAGGAGTAGGGGACTCATTCAACTGGTCCCCTGAATTTAGCTGGATATCTACCAAACCATTCTGAACACCCACAACATCAGCTTGAGATGTAAGAATATATATCTGGATCTCCACAAGCAGAAAATCCAGAAAATCATGAGGGTTCTAGAGTTTTCTGAGTACAAATCCTTTGCCTCTTTGGTTAGGTTTGTTCCTAGATAGCTTATGGTTTTGGCACACTGTAAATAGGATCCACTCCTTAAGTTCTCTTTCTCCAGTCACACTGTTAGTGTATAGAAATGCAACTGATTTCTGTGCATTGATTTGACAGCCTGCCATGTTGCTGAATTCCTGTATGAGTTGTAGCAATTTTAGGGTGGAGTCTTTTGGATTTTCCACAGAGTATCATGTCCTCTTTGAAGAGAGTTTCACTTCTTTGTTGATTCGGATACCTATCATTTCTTTTTGTTGTCTGATTGCTGAAGGACAGCGCTGTGATTCTGCAGGCAGATATCAGAAGATAATCAACGTGATAGAGCACATTAATAAAAGAAAGAAGAACCATATCCTCTCAATTGATGCAGAAAAAGCATTTGACAATATACAGCATCCATTCCTGATTAAAACTCTGAAGACTATAGGGATAGAGGGAACATTCCTCAATATCATAAAAATATCTATGAAAAAGCCCACAGCGAATATCATTAAAGCTGAGAGCTTTTCCCTTAAGGTCAGAAATACCACAGGGATGCCTACTCTCACCACGGTTGTTTAACATAGTGCTAGAAGTCCCTAGCCTCAGCAATCAGACAACAAAAAGAAATAAAAGGCATCCAGATTGGCAAAGAAGAAGTCAAACTCTCTTTCTTCACCGATAACATGATACTTTATATGGAAAACACAAAAGATTCCACCCCAAAATTGCTAGAACTCATACAGGAATTCAGCAATTCATCCTTTTGTGCAGGATACAAAATCAATGCACAGAAATCAGTTGCATTTCTATACACTAACAATGTGACTAAAGAAAGAGAAATTAAGGAATCGATCCCATTTACAATTGCACCAAAAACCATAAGATACCTAGGAATAACTGTAACCAAAGAGGTAGAGGATCTATACCCTAGAAACTACGGAACATTTATGAAAGAAATTGAGGAAGACACAAAAAGATGGAGAAATATTCCATGCTCATGGATTGGAAGAATAAACATTGTTAAAATGTCTATCCTGCCCAGAGCAATTTACACTTTCAATGCTATCCCTATTAAAATACCATTGGCATTTTTCAAAGAGCTGGAACAAACAATCCTAAAATTTATGTGGAACCAGGAAAGACCCCAAATTGCCAACGGAATGATGAAAAAGAAAAACATAGCTGGGGGCATCATATTGCCCGATTTCAAGCTATATTACAAAGCTGTGATCACCAAGACAGCATGGTACTGGCACAAAAACAGACACACAGATCAACGGAACAGAATAGAGAGCCCAGATATGGACCGCCAACTCTGTGGTTAACTAATCTTTGACAAATCAGGAAAAAATATCCAATGGAAAAAAGTCTCAATAGTGGTGCTGGGAAAACTGGACAGCTACATATAGAAGAATGAAACTGGACCATTCCCTTACACTGTACACAAAGATAAACTCAAAATGGCCCCAGAAGTGGAAGTAGTGACTGCAGTCAGAGAGCGGGATAGCTGCCTGGAGACTGTGGGAGCTCTTTCGCCATGGCGGCCAGGCCAATCTCCGAGCAGAAACAGGATGCCACTGTCCACGTCAGGGGCCTGGACGAGAAGGTTAGTGAACCATTGCTGTGGGAGCTATTTCTTCAGGCAGGGCCAGTAGTCAACACCCACATGCCAAAGGATAGAGTCACAGGTAAGCACCAAGGCTATGGCTTTGTGGAATTCTTGAGTGAGGAAGATGCTGACTATGCCATTAAGGTCATGAACATGATCAAACTCTATGGGAAACCAATACAGGTGAACAAAGCATCAGCTCACAACAAGAACATGGATGTGGGGGCCAACATTTTCATTGGCAATCTAGACCCGGAGATTGATGAGAAGCTGCTTTATGATACTTTCAGCACCTTTGGGGTCATCTTACAAACCCTGAAGATTATGCGGGACCCTGACACAGGCAACTCCAAAGATTATGCCTTTATTAATTTCGCTTCGTTTGATGCTCCAGATGCAGCTATTGAGGCCATGAATGGGCAGTATCTCTGTAACGGCCCTATCACTGTGTCCTATGCCTTCAAGAAGGACTCCAAGGGTAAGCGCCATGGCTCAGCAGCTGAACTTCTGGCAGCCCAGAACCCACTCTCCCAGGACGACCACCCTCATCAGCTGTTTGCAGATGCACCCCCTCCACCCTCAGCCCCCAATTCTGTGGTATCATCATTGGTGTCTGGGCTTCCTCCACCAGGCATGCCTCCTCATGGGTCCTTCCCACACCCAGTGCTGCCTCCTGGAGCCCTTCCACCTGGGATACCCCCAGCCATGCCCCCACCACCTCTGCCTCCTGGGGCTGGAGAACATGGCCCACCATCAGCAGGAACCCCAGGGGCTGGACATCCTGGACATGGACACTCACATCTTCACCCATTCCCACCGGGTGGGATGCCCCATTGAGGGATGTCTTAGATGCAGCTGGCCCACCATGGCCCTCATGGCTTATGACACCCCCATGCTGGGCCCCCAGTCTCTGGGGGGCAGCCACCACCCCGACCGCCACCTGGAATGCCTCATCCTAGACCTCCTCCAATAGGCATCCCCCTTGAGGGCCTCCGTTTGGATCTCCCATGGGTCATCCAGGTCCTCTGCCTCCACATGGGATGCGTGGACCTCCTCCACTGATGCCTCCTCATGGATACACTGGGCCTCCATGACCCCCACCCTATGGATACCGGCGGGGGCCCCTCCCTCCACCCCGGCCCACCCCCCAGCCTCCAGTTCCCCCTCGTGGCCCACTTCGAGGCCCTCTTCCTCAGTAATTTCTCATTCTCTTGCCTCCTGTTCTATCTTCCCAATTATCTTTTCAATTCCTTGGACCAGAGTTGCTGTAGCTCTCTATGGCTAAGGCACTAATCCCTCTCAGGCTTTTTTTTTTTTTTCCTTAAGTGTAATGTTTTTCACAGGAGGTTTTATTTTTTTTCTATGTTGGTCCTAAGTGTTTTGCAAATGCAGAGAAAAACTAAACTCATTGTTTAAAAAAAAAAAAAAAAAGATAAACTCAAAATGGATAAAAGACCTCAATGTGAGACAGGAATCCATCAAAATCCTAGAGGAGAATATAGGCAGTAAACTCCCGACATCGGGAACTTCTTTCAAGACAAGTCTGCAAAGGCAAGGGAAACAAAAGCAAGTATGCTCTTTCGGGACTTCATCAAGATAAAAAGCTTCTTCATGGCAAGGGAAACCGTCAACAAAACTAAGAGGCAAACCACGGAATGGGAGAAGATATTTGCAAATGACATTACAGATAAAAAGCTGATAACCAAGATCTATAAAGGGAACTTCTCAAACTTAATACTCAAAAAATGGGCAGAAGACATGAACAGACACTTCTCTAAAGAAGACATACAATGGCTAACAGACACATGAAAAAATGCTCAGCATCATTAGCCATCAGGGAAATACAAATCAAAACCACAATGAGATACCACCTTACACTAATTAGAACAGCAAAAACTAACAAAACAGGAAACAACAAATGTTGGTGAGGATGTGGAGAAAGGGGAACCCTCTTACACTGTTGGTGGGAATGCAAGCTACTACAGCCACTCTGGGAAACAGTATGGAGGTTCTGGTTTCTCAAGAAGTTAAAAATAGAGCTATCTTACAACCCAGCAATTTCACTACTAGGTATTTACCCCAAAGATACAGATGTAGTGAAAAGAAGGGACACATGCACCCCAATGTTCACAGCAGCAATGTCCACAATAGCCAAACTGTGGAAGGAGCTGGGATGCCCTTCAACAGATGAATGGATAAAGAAGATGTGGTACATATATACAGTGGAATATTATTCAGCCATCAGAAAGGATGAATACCCACCATTTGCATTGACATGGATGGAACTGGAGGGGATTATCCTAAGTGAAGTAAGTCAAGCAGAGAAAGACAATTATCATGTGGTTTCACTCATATGTGGAACATAAGCAATAGCACAGAGGACCACAGGGGAAGGGAGGGAAATCTGAAGGGGGAGAAATCAGTGGGAGACGAACCATGAGAGACTATGGACTCTGGGAAACAACCTGAGGGTTTCAGAGGGGAGGGGGTTGGGGGGATAACAGGGTGATGGGTATTAAGGAGGGCACGTGTTGTGATGTGCACTGGCTATTATATGCAACTAATGAATCATTGAACACTACATCAAAAACTAATGACGTACCATACAGTGGCTAACTAAACATAATTAAAAAATAAAAAATAAGAAATGGGCAGACGACTTGAACAGATACTTCTCCAAAGAAGACATAAAGTGGCCAATAGACACATGAAAAAATGCTCCACATCACTTGCCATCAGAAAAATACCAATCAAAACCACAATGAAATACCACCTTACACCCGTCAGAATGGCTAAAATTAACAAGACAGGGAACAACAAATGTTGGCAAGGATGTGGAGAAAGGGGAACCCTCTTACACTGTTGGTGGGAATGCAAGCTGGTACAGTCACTCTGGAAAACAGTATGGAGGTTCCTCACAAAGTTGAAACTAGAGCTACCCTATGACTCAGCAATTGCACTACTGGGTATTTACCCCAAAGATACAGATGTAGTGAAAAGAAGGGGCACATGCACCCCAACGTTCATAGCAACAATGTCCACAATAGCCAAACTATGGAAGGAGCCAAGATGTCCTTCAACAGATGAATGGATAAATAGATGCAGTTCATATATATAATGGAATATTACTCAGCCATCAGAAAGGATGAATACCTACCATTTGCATTGACATGGATGGAACTGGAGGGTAATATGCTAAGTGAAATAAGTCAATCAGAGAAAGCTAATTAGCATACGGTTTCACTCATATGTGGAATATAAGAAGTAGTGCAGAGGACAATATGGGAACGGAGGGAAAACTGAATGGGAAGAAACAAAGGGGGAGAGAAACCATGAGAGACTTTTGACTCTGGGAAAGAAACAGGGTTGTAGGAGGGGAGGTGGGTGGGGAATGGGGTAACTGGGTGATGGGCATTAATTAGGGCACATGATGTGATGAGCACTGGGTGTTATAAGCAACTGATGAATCATTGAACACTACATCTGAAACTGATGATATGTTGGCTAACTGCATTTAAATTAAAAAAATAAAAACTTGTATACAGTGCAGGAGAGAACAAAACTAAGCAGCAACCTACTGAGTAGAAGATATTTGCAAATGATATATCCAATAAAGAGTTTGTATGCAAAATATATAAAGAACTGATACAAATCAACACCCAAAAAACAAATAACCCAATTAAAAAATGGGCATCAGACATGAACAGACATTTCTCCAAAGGGCATCCAGATGGTGAACAGACATGAAAAGATGCTCAACATGAGTCATCTCCAGAAAAATGCAAATCAAAATTACAATGAGATATCACCTCACACCTGTGAGAATGGCAAAAACAACCCAAGAACAAGTGTTGACGAGGATGTGGAGAAAAAGGAACTCTCTTACACTGGGGGTGGGAATGCAAACTGGTGCAGCCATTGGAGGTAAGAGCCAACCTGGGAGGAGCTTTACTGATGTGA
The DNA here is from genome assembly GCF_002201575.2 of Neomonachus schauinslandi. Taxonomy (NCBI): domain Eukaryota; kingdom Metazoa; phylum Chordata; class Mammalia; order Carnivora; family Phocidae; genus Neomonachus; species Neomonachus schauinslandi. Next base: position 1,921,873 of record NC_058415.1, on the reverse strand, counting down.
TCACCCCACTACCTCTCAAGTACCACCCCTGAAGCTACAAAAGTTGTAAAACATCTACCCTAGACAATGACAATGGAGCAGGTGGTCCCACAGTGAAACACAGCAACATTCTCATAAACGGGCAGAAATGGGCCAAATGTGTAATACAACTGATGTCTATTTTTGAAATAACTTGGCCCATCTGTGAGGATCCTATGTGTGAGTGCCCCATGGCAGAGGATCTAATTTGGTACACAGCTAAATTAGCTTTTGTTCAAACCACCAAGAGCACCTGTGAAGCTCATTCCACACCCACGAAAGCACACTGATGCTTCTTACTACTGGCAATCTGTGGGAAGCTCAATCACTACTGCACAATAATCTGAGCTAGAAAAAACATACAACTGCTCACCAAACCAAACCTGCATATGGCCTTAGCCACAGTGATATATACCTAAACAGACCTACTCGCATGCTGGGCTTGATTCTAACAACTTGATTTTGGTGCACATAAGCATAATAGCTCTCCCCTTGCCAAAGTCTGTAAACCTCACTCATCAACGTGCACCTACTCCCCTCAACAACATTCAACAGCAGCACTGACATCCAATGAATCTGTGTGAGACTAGTCACAGAAATGTGTAGGCAGTGGTAGGTTAAGCACAAAACCCACTTAGTTGACCCAGGTGCTAAATGTGAAAGTTAACACCCATGCCCATTAGACTATAACACCACTTGGAATTGCACTAAGCCACACAAACTGACCTTTCTCAGGAACACAGAACATACAGGGAGCAGAGGGAGCCGGACCTGAAAGAAAATCAAATGGCCTCCCTGCTTTCCTCCAACCCTGCAAAGTACTTTCTGTACTTGGATATGGCTCAAAATTCCAGTAGATTTTTACTCAGCAAGGGAATCCCCCAAGTACTTGTGTCCACATGCTAGCTGAACCTCTCCAATGCCACAAACAAGTTCTCCCAGCAGTCTCCCTGGTGCTAACCACTCTAGAATCACCAATCTGAGGACAATAGGTATACAGGTTTACAACAATTAAAAGAAAACAGCTGTGTCCAAGGAATTATCCACAGAAACTAAATGGCTCAGGGACTGGAACTCTTGGCTGAATGTCAGTGTACTTTAGGACCATGGTGTTAGATAATTGTAAAGCCTTAGATTTCTTATGAGCTGTTAAAGGAGGGTCTGTACACTTGCTCACATATCTTGCTGCTTGTGGGTTGGTAATACTCATCAAGCTTTAACAGATAGCCAGGGACATGTATCAATGGGGCCATAATGTCACTTTACTGACGAAACAGATCAAACAAGTAAAAATCTCCTTTTCTGACCTATTCTCCTGACCTTCTCCCCAGCTAGCTGTAAGCGGGCTTTGAAATCCTGCTTTGTGCCTTGTAGGATATGGGGTCTTTAGAATGCTTTATTACTGGCTCCAGACTCAGGCAATACAAAGTAACACACAATTTCAATTATAAAACAAACATGGAGCCAGCAGATGGACTGTTATGTAAATGAGCCAAAAATGCCCCATATATTGGCCCCTATGCTGTTTATTTCTTCACAGCAGGCTGAGACTTCTAGTTCAAAGCATACTGGTACCAAATTCAATTTTTTATATATTTTTACATATGTGCTTTAAATACAGTCCAAATAAGCCCATTTAAAGCCCAGCTGCTTTGCATACCCTGTGAAACTGCACCCAACATCTGCTAGCCACAGGTAAGGCAAACATTGGAGCCGTGAAAGACCCTACACTGCTGCTGCCTTTCAGAACATATGAACATGCCCAAATTCATATGTTGTCATCCTAACCCCTAGTACCTCAGAATGTGATTTTATTTGGAGATAGGGTCTTTAAAGAGCTAAAATAAAATGAGATCGTTAAGGTCAGCCCTAATCCGATGTAACTGTGTCCGTACAAGAAGAGGAGATCAGGAGACAAACATGCACGTGGCCAACCCTGTGAGGATGCAGGGAGAAGGCAGCCACCTACAAGCCAAGGTGAGACCTCCAGAGAGACCTGCCCTGACACCTTGACCCTAGATTTCTAGCCTCCAGAACTGAGAGAATCAATTTGTATTTAAGTCATTTCGTTTGTGGTACCTTGCTACAGCAGCCTGAGCAGACCAATGCACTTTCCATCTTGTTGCTGAGCAACAGTACCTAGACACCTAAGCCCCCTATCCGAAACCTCCACTCTCCTAGGAGTTCCTATGCCCTGTTCCCCTTCTGGGCAGTAGTCCTGTGCCACTGCCTCTGGAAGGTCTCCTCCTGTAAAGGGCTTTGCCCCTCATGCAACCCATCAAACACCATCCAAATAAAACTTACTGTGTACTTCTGCTGTCTGTGGTCATGTCTTTTTCTTGAAATCCTCAAACTCACTACATTCTATCTTTAGATCTCTCTCATCTTTTTTTTAAATACATGTATACACACTTCTGTTGCAGGTGATTGAGATCTAGCTAAGCAAGTTGTCTTATCTGAGATCCAAGAGTAATGACTCACACTATGAGTGCTGACAGAATCCATAATGCCATTTCTTAGCCCAGAAGCTCCAGTTGTTGCCTATTCCCAGAAATGACCACAGCAATTCTACATAATGAATTCCAACGTGTCAGATGTGCTAAGACATATACGTGGTATCATAGGAAGACATCACAACAGTCTTCTGAGTGAAGTACTATTATTCCCATTGTACAGTTGAAAAATCTAGGCAATTTATGGTACAGGGAGGGTATTTTAAGTATTAGCTAACTTGCCTAGTATCATACAGCAGTACCTGGCAGAATCCATGTCTGCTGGATGGCAGAGCCTAAAGAAGTAATAAAGACATGTGACTTAATCCCAAAGGCTTTCAAGAACTAGGCTGCACTTGCTCTGCAGTCACCTAGAAAATAAATCACAAGAGGATGCTAAGAATATACATACTTGAATAACGTGTATCTTTAAACATGTGATTGGTAAGTAAGTCATGGCTAAATAGAAAATGTATCCAAGGGGCACCTGGGTGGCTCAGTCGTTAAGCGTCTGCCTTCAGCTCGGGTCATGATCCAGGGTCCTGGGATCGAGGCCCGCATCGGGCTCCCTGCTCGGCGGGAAGCCTGCTTCTTCCTCTCCCGTTCCCCCTGCTTGTGTTCCCTCTCTCACTGTCTGTCAAATAAATAAAATCTTTAAAAAAAAGAAAAAGAAAATGTATCCAAGCCCCTAGTCACCTAGGTATGCATTCTGATTGCTGGATCCTTTCTCTGTGCTGCAGACACCTTCTGAAGCTTGTTAACTGTGTTAACAAGCTCACAGCTGGAAGGGGCTTTGGAGATGGTCCAGTCCAGTTCTCACATTACAGCCATGCAAAATCAAAGGCCCAGGGATGGAAACAGACTTGCCTAGAGACCTAAGATATTAGAGAGCTAGGAATAGAACCACAGCTCCATTACACAGTAATACAAATAAAACAGAATCAATTACAATACTAGCTATTACCATGTTGGGCTATCTGCAATATGCCCTGTATGTACAGTATCTTATTTAACCCTTAAAGCAATCTTTTAATAGAGGTGTTATCATCTCCATCTTGAATGAGAGAAAGGAGTTTCTAAGTCCAGGATCACACAGGTAACACATGGCAAAGCCTAGATTTGAGTCAAGTTCTTTTATAAACTCAAGATTCTATGCTTTTCCTAATTTTTCCCTCAACTTTTATTCGTGCTATTAAAGTATAGGAAAATAATTGTTATCAATGAGAAAAGAAGGCAAATATATGATGTATTCCATGATCAATATCAGAATGATCTCTATAATAGCTAAGCTTTATTCTTGTCTTAAGGAACATCTGAATGGAAATAGTGTATGCACTGCCTGTTACCACTTGAAGTTGTAACAGCATGGGATCATCTGGAAACAGCAAGGCCTTATTCTCTCTTTTGTAGGAGATATCTGTTGACTCCCTTACAGACATTCTACTTGGATCTTCAGTGTATAGTCTTTTTTCTTTTTCAACTTGTCTCAGTGGTTCCTTATATTGCTTTCTTGGGTCACACAGAGATAGCAGGGGACGAAGATGTGTTTTGTATTGAGCCTTTTCCATGAATTCCTCACCCATTGTGGCACTGGTCACCAGAAGGGCAGTCGAGTGAAATAGCCAGTTGTCTTGTGAAGCTTTCCTAAAAACTTCCTCAGGGCTGCTTTTTCTTTATCAATTTCCCTGAACCGGGTATCTAAAGCCTTCTGGAGTTTTTGAATGTGGAGCCTAGTCCTCTTCTCCTCTCCAGCATTGTTCACAAGGGCCTTCCGCAGGTATATGGGATCTCCTATTGTCAAGGTGCGCTTCTTCACTGTGTAGCCCATTCCACCCATTGTCAAACTTTGGCAGAGGAAGGTCAAAACAGCAGTGAGGCTTCCCGTAAATGTCTCAGCAAAATGATTCTCCCGCAGTTTGGAATATTAGAACCATGACACCATGGGAACAGAGCCCCACAGAATCTTGGGGCTGAGTGGCATCAGAGATCCATCCACTTAGCCTGAACTCTTGCATTTGCCCATCAGAAGTTTCTAAGCTTGCATATACTCTTAGTTTAGAAACAGAGATGAGTGTTTCAACAGACCAGAGTGGCAAACAGGATGCCTGCCACTGTTTTGTGGTCACACGTTTGTTGAATGGTTAAGTGCCTTTGGACACTCATACACAGGACAAGAATATTTACAGACAGAGAAAAACAGAAAGTAGAGTACATAATTCAGATTAGTTTTAGAAGCTTTTCTTCATTCCTTATGTATTCACTTGAAGTTGCTAAATGTTTGAGATTATGCCATTTGTCTAGGTATTGGATTGGACTTAAAGGTAAGAACTTTCTCATGAAGTATCTACTTTTTATACAAGAAAGTAAAGGAACAGGCAAATATACATATATCTATCACATGTGCAAAAAAACCCCACAGGAAATATAAACTAAAAACTAATGAGATGATAGAGATGGGAATGGACAAGGGGTGAGGATGGGGAAATGGGAATAGGGCTGAAGGAACAGAAAGAGGAACACTGGGTATACTTTTAATTGTCCTTACATTTATAAATGTTTGGTTTCCATGTCCTCAGAAATCATTAAAATCAAAAAGGATTGGGGTTGTGTACCCCACATCATATGTATACTCTAGGATTAAGAAAGAAGTAAATATATTATGGATAACGACAGCCAGGTTCTCTCTGTTGGAGAAAGAAACTACAGAAAAAGTAAAGGAGGAAGGCTATAATGTACTCTGGGGTGCTGGACTGGAATTGGCAATATCAGTATGACATGGTTCTATGAATCAGTGGGGATCTGTGGTTCTATGAATCAGTATGAATTCTTGTGAAGCGTGGACCATTAGAAACTCTGGTCTCCAAAGATGACTCTGAACTCTCCCTCAACATGGTCTGAGGCCCATTTATTCCTGAACTCAAAATTCCCTCTGGGAAGGGAAGATAACAGATTTTATGGTTCTGTTTTTAGATTGTAACTATGACTTTCTATAAGATTTGATAACATTACTTTATTCCTTTTAACCTCATTAGTAGCAGACACATGTATGTTTGTTCCAGTCCTCTTTAATCAGGAGCAGAAAACCTGAGCAATGTGGAATGTTTCTGATTAACAGGAAAGCACATTTTTTTCTCCTAATAAGAGAATTTTACTAATTTTTAACTTTGAACTGTGGCCTTTGGAAACCATCAAGATTTAGCAAAACTTATTTGTATTATCAACTAACTACTAATGAGTACAAATACCGATAGCCCAATCAGACCACACTCCAAGGGAGTCTGACGAGTCCATACATTTGGGAGTAAGGAGCAAAGGGATCTTTACAAACATGACATATTAGAAGACATGATCAGATTGGCAAGAAGTGTGGAAGTGAACTTTTGGTAAAGAAGATTTGGACAAGACAAAAAAAAACATTTGGACGAGACATTACCTTCAAATAACTCAAGGACTATCATTGGGTAAAGACTGTGTGTACCCTGACAGAAGGACTAGTGTTAGCTGGTAGAGATGACAGATTATAGCTCAGGGTAATGAGCATCTCTCCCAGTATCTGGAGGCGCTCACTAATAATACTGTTGGTCACCAGAGATGTTCAGGAACAATCATCATAGGGGTGTCGTACACAGTAACCACTTACGTTGTATTTTGAAATATATCTCTAAGATCTCTGCTATAGCTGAAATAAGGATGATAATGATCGGCACTCCATCATTTACAACAACACAGTGGCAGGAAAGGATTACTACTGCTATCTTACATGTGAGGAAACTGAAGCTCAGCAAAGTTGAACTCTGTCCCAAACTGACATCTAACCCTATGTGACTCCTTGTTGCCATTATCCTACCTGCAGAGCCAGGAACACACACAACCACGTGAACTCATGAAAGCACTCCTGGGTACACACATGCAAGCAGCACATGGAGAAACCTGACCCTCATGCACAAATGCGGACTGACCCAAGGATACATTCATGGACTAGGACACATACAAACATGTGGGTGCACAAACACATACTCTAGAGCAGGGATGTCCTGTAGAAGTTTCTGTGATAATGAAAATGTTCTAGATCTGTGCTGTCCAATCAGCAGCCACTATCATATATGGATTGAGCACTCTGAAATGTGGCTGGTGTGACCAAGGAGCTGAATTTTAAATTTTGTTTAGTTTTATTTAAATTTAAATTCAGGGGTGCCTGGGTGGCTCAGCTGGTTAAGCTTATGCCTTTGTCTCCTGTTAGGATCCCAGTGTCCTGGGACTGAGTCCCATATCGGGCTTCCCGATCAGTGGGGAGTCTGCTTCTCCCTCTCCCTCTGCCTCTCTTCCCAACTTGTGCACTCTCTTTCTCTCTCAAATAAGTAAAAATCTAAAAAAAAAATTTTAAGTCAAATAGCTACATGTGGCTTGTGGTCCAGACTTACAGGTGGTGACATATGTGCATGTCCTTAGGACCATACCATGCTAAAGACAGGCACAGCAGAAGCCCTTGTGCCTTCAGGTACACAGTTACAACCAACCAGACATACTGCACTCTTCCACCCAATCCCTCAGGTGTGCACACAGGGGAATACGTGTGCACTCACAGTACAAACATGGGCAGAGACAGCACCAGCACCCCCTCACTGGAAGTTAGACCACTCCCCTTGAGGGTGGAGGAGGCATGGCCACCCTAAGACATGCATTCCTGCAGGATTGTCTTGGACTAGAAGAGAGATGTGAAAGCGCTTGCAGGGCAACTGTCTGCTTTAGAAGTTGTTCTGTGCAAGCTAAGGGGAGATGTCCTTTCCAACAACTGTGCACTGACCATCCGTCACTTGCACTGAGCTGGCATTTTCTGTAGTCCTCACAGGCTCCTCAAACCCAGTATCTCCCTTGTGATGTGTGCCCATTAAGCAGGACCTAAAATCCACAGGCTTTACTGCTGCCAACAGTGAAGGAGTGCTGTACCCCAGCATGTCCCAGTACCTCTCTGGCCTGTGCACAGTCCTGCATGTCTGCTGACCACTAAACTTTTCTGTGTTTGTTTGTGCTCCCCTTGCCCCCCTACTCATCCCACATTCCACAGTCCTCAGTCTGACCACTAAGCCCTATGTCACTCAAAGCTGCTATCATAGACGTCAAAGTCCAGATGTAGAGAATGGGGAGGGGGAGATCATACAAAGCTCCAGGAGTCACCAAGAGGTCTGGTAAGAGTGGACATCAGAAGCATGTGTATGATCCTAGCCTGTCTTTGACCAGGGCTAAATGGACCTCATAGGATTCTTGCTGGAGGCAGGCCAGGGTGATCAGACACCCTCCCTGGGGGATGGTGGAGGATGATAAGGAACCTGACCAGATACTGAGGGTGGGGACTCTGGCTGAAATGACTTAGCAGGACTCTTACTAAAACTGGACAATGCAGAGAACTCAGAAGAATGCCAGTTGGAAAGTTCAGAGAACCCTGAGTAGAATCTTCCCAGGACAGAATCTTTGTCAAGGGGAAGGGTCACTTCATTCTCATCCCCCAAGATACCCAAGGAGGTTTCTCAACAGACTTAAGATCACAAGTCTCCTGGTTGATGTGTTTGGGCACTCCTAAAGCCAGTGTCCATTAGCATACTAAGAGTTTCCTCCTCAAAACCACCGTTGGAAAATCAGGATGCTGCTACCACTGCCCTCCTGGATGCTGACCCCAGCCCATCTGAGGCTGACTGGGATGCCCAAGAAAGGGTGGTCAACACTCACAGCAAAGGCCACTAAGGGCCACCAGGAGCTAATAGGTGAATACCCAAAGAAAGCAGAAAGAGGGGCAGTTGGGGACAGAGAAGAAGTAAAAATGAAAATAAGAGAAAAATCCTACACACCTGGAGTTACAGGCCATTATAAAAGATTTTGTTTATAAAAAGAACAATGAATGTTGGAAAAACCTACCACAGGCCTATGCTCAGCTGGGTCACTCTGGGATTTGGACCTGAAGAGATGAATGCTATGGCAGGACATCACTGCATTGTTAATCTCAGGAGTGACTGAGATAATTAAGGCACCCAAGGCATGGCTCTGCCAGAAGTCCTAAGATCTCTCAGATTTGAGAGAGTCTCTGGTTTATCAGTTATAAAAGAGGATTTTCACCTTAAGATGGCCTTCTGTTTGTGTTGAGGATATTCATAGAATGTTTACAATTCTCTGTTCTCCAAAATTACTCAGTTGACAGATAAGTGGAAAAAGTAAAACTGATAATTTTCTTTGTCCAAAATTGTTTTCAATTTTTAAATCTGTATAATTTTCCAGGAATATCTAGAATTATCTATAGAACATAAAAAAGGTAATTTTTTGGGCGCCTGGGTGGCTCAGTTGGTTAAGCGACTGCCTTCGGCTCAGGTCATGATCCTGGAGTCCCTGGATTGAGTCCCGCATCGGGCTTCCTGCTCGGCAGGGAGTCTGCTTCGTCCTCTGACCCTATCCCCTCTCAGGTGTTCTCTCTCTCTCATTCTCTCTCAAATAAATAAAATCTTAAAAAAAAAAAAAAGGTAATTTTTTATTGCCTTAGAATTTATATTATCAGGTATCTAAGACCCAAACAAAAATATAGGTCAAATATACAAAATGGTAAAATTTTAAGTGATAATTAGGGAACTGCAGTTAGAAATGCACATTCCACTCCACAAAGTCTAGTTAATCTAATGAACTTTTTTTGAGTTTCATGGATGACCGGCCTATCACTTTTATGATAATTGGGTCTGTTGAATCATTTTATAACATTTCCCTCTTGCCACTTTAATGTTTACAAACAATGAATGATGACAACACTTCCCAGGTAGGATCCTCACATCTTCCCTGGAGATGAGTGACAGACATGTTTATGTTATCTCCATGCCACCTGCCTGCAGCTGAGTGGTAGTGAGAGCTGGAGTGTGCCTCCACACTGTTTTCCACAGTGGCTACAATCCTACTAACGGTGCACAAGGGTTCCCTTTTCTCCACATCCTCACCAACACTTGTTATTTCTCAGACAAAAATAAGAGCTTAAATAAAAGAAAGTTACAAGAGACAATGAAGGACATTTAATGTTAATAAAAAGTTCACTATAGCAAGATAAAACAATTATAAACATTTATGCACCTAATGACAGACCATCAGAGTATATGAAGCAAAAACTGACTGAGTTGAAAAGAGAAATAGTTCTATAATAATAGTTGGAGGCTTAGGGGCACCTGGGTGGCTCAGTTGGTGAAGCATCTGACTCTTAATCTCAGTTCAGGTCTTGATCTCAGAGTCATGAGTTCAAGCCTTGCACATTATTAAAAAATAAATATAAATATTTGGGGGTAAGATGGCAGCAGAGTAGGTGACCTCATTTCATCTGGTCCCTTGAATTTAGCTGGATATCTATCAAACCATTCTGAACACACACGAATTCAATCTGAGATGTAAGAAAATTTATCTGGATCTCTACAAGCAGAAAAACAACTACTTTTTGCAAGGTAGGAGGTGTGGAATCTTGAACCTTCAGGGGAAATATCAAAAGATAAACGGAGGGGGGAGGGAGCCTCCACAAGCTGGCCACCGGAAAGTGATAAAACACTGGAGGGAAAATTGGGACCCTTAGAAATCTGCTCCAGTGAGAGACATCTCTTTCTGAAAAGAGCACAGGGGATGAGTAGGGCAGAATTCTAAGTGGATCATTGTAGTCCCAGGATCCCAAGAGACTCAGAAAGAATGGGGGAGCCTGAAGAGAGTGCCCAAGCAGTGGAGTGGGAAGACTGGTTATGGTCAGCGAGCCCAAAAGGGACTCCCAGCTCTGGTTGCCATAAACCCCGAGCCAGACCAGTAGGGAGACTGCTCTCTGCCTGAGCACCCTGAAAAGGACTAAAAGGTATGGGCTGTTCAACATCCCAGGGGAGATACAAAACAGCTGCACCCATAACTGGGCAACTCTGAGGGTGGCAGCGACCCCAGGAAGGACACTAGGGCAGCACCCAGCTGTGACCTGGGAACAGTGGAACTGGGTGTGTGCGCGAGCGGTCGCAAAGACACAAAGCACAGAGACGCTTGAGGGTCCCCAGAACTCCCCCAGGGAGAGGTGCAGTGGGCGCAAACTTCGGGATTCAGTGGTTTGGCGCACACAGAGCCTGCACCCACAAATGGAAAACAGCTCTCAGGTCAGTGTGGCCCCCAAAAGGACCAGCCATGACCTGGGAGCCCCGGAAGAGGGTGCACATGTGAGCCCATGGCCGCTCACAATTGCAAAGGCAAAAGGCACAGAGATGCTGGGGGGGTGACCCTGGAACTGCCCTGGGAGAGTTGCAGTGGGCACAAACAGCGTTGAGTCTGTGGAGTTTGGTACACATAGAAGTGGAAATAGTTTGACCTGGAGGGATTACTGAAGAACGGCACTGCAACCTTGCAGCTCTGGGCCAGAGATTATCGCATGGCCATATTTGCTCTGACCTTCTAAAGAGGCATGGAAAGCCACCAGGAAACAAAAGCCATATATATGACCAGCTCACATTAAGCCCACATTAAGCCCATCCTCCTGACAAGGAGTGGGGCAACTCCACCCAGGCAAAGATGCCTGAGAAGCCGAGCAGCAAGCCCCTCCCCCAGAAGGCAGACTAGAACAGGTAAATGACAAGCTTATTTCCCACAGGACTATAAAACTCCAGCGCCAGGGAAAAATAATGTATTGAGCTCCAGGTGTTCCCTCATGACTCGTTTATATTCCAGGCTAAAATTTTACATTTCTTTTTTGTTTCTTTTTTTTTTTCACCCTGTTCCCATTTCAAATAGGTTCTTATTTCTCAACTTATGTTTTTTTTTTAAAGGTTTTATTTTATTTATTTATTTGAGAGAGAGCAAGCGAGCACAAGAGGGGGTACAGTCAGAGGGAGAAGCAGACTCCCTGCTGAGCAGGGAGCCTGATGCAGGACTCGATCCCAGGACTCTGGGATCATGACCTGAGCCGAAGGCAGTCGCTTAACCAACTGAGCCACCCAGGCACCCCCAACTTAATGTTTTTAAGTCACTTTTTAACTTTCATTTTTTTTCACATTTTATAGATTTATGCCCCATACTAGTCTGCTTTTCACTCTATTCAACTTTATCTTGATACATACATATATATATATATATGTATATATATAAGTTCTGATTTCTTTGCAATTTTGGGATATAGCGTCTTCTGTAACCAAAAATCAATCAGGAACAGGCAGATTACCCTACTCTGTCCACCCTGAGAGATTATAGTCTCCCCCCCCCCCCCCCCCCCCCCCGCCGTTTATTGTTTTGGATCATCTTGGCTTTGTTAGTGTATCTGTAGTAGCTTCCAACCACTTTGGATTTTTTCTAGGGTGCATTTTGCTTGGGTCATGGTTGGTATTTTGGACTCTCTTAATTTGTTCAACCATCCTTAGCCAGAATGACTAGGAGGAGGAACTCACAACAAAGAAAAGAACCAGAGGCAATGTTCTGTGCCACAGAACTAATGGATATGGATATAAGCAAGAAGTCAAAGATAGAATTCAGGATAGCAATGATAAAACTAATAGCCAGGCTTGAAAAAAGCATACATGACAATGCAGAATCTCCAAGGGCAAAAATGAGATCTAATCAGGCTGAACTTAAAAATGATACGATGCAGTCTAAATTGGATGCTCTAACAGCTAGGGTAAATGAGGCAGAAGAGAGAATAAGTGATCTAGAAGACAGGCTGATGGAAAGGAAGGAAACTGAAGAAAAGAGAAAAACAACTCATAGCACATGAAGAGAAACTTAGAGAATTTTTTTTTAAGATTTTATTTATTTATTTGACAGAGAGAGACACAGCGAGAGAGGGAACACAAGCAGGGGGAGAGGGAGAGGGAGAAGCAGGCTTCCTGTGAGCAGGGAGCCCGATGTGGGGCTCGATCCCAGGACCCTGGGACCATGACCCGAGCCGAAGGCAGACGCTTAATGACTGAGCCACCTGGGCGCCCCAACTTAGAGAATTTAATAATACATTGAAAAGAACCAATATCAGGATCAGCGGGATACCAGAGTGGGTGGAGAGAGAGAGGGCTAGAAGGTATATGTGAGCAAATCATGGCTGAGAACTTCCCTAATCTGGGGAAGGAAACAAGCATTCACATTCAAGAGGCAGGGAGGACCCCTCCCAAAATCAATAAAAAATAGATCACCAACCTGACACGTAAGAGTGAAACTTGCAAATCTTAGAGCCAAGAAAGCTATCCTGAGAGCAGCTAGGAGTAAGAGATTTCTTACGTACAGAGGAAGGAACATCACAATAACATCAGACCTGTCAACAGAAACCTGGCAGGCCAGAAAGCACTGGCATGATATATTCAGGGTACTAAATGAGAAGAAAATGCAGCCAAGAATACTTTATCCAGCAAGGCTATCATTCAGAATGGAAAGAGAGAGAGTTTCTAGGACAGACAGAAACTGAAAGAACATGTGACCACCAAGCCAGCTCTGCAAGAAATATTAAGGGGGATCCTGTAAGTGAAGAGAGACCCCAAGGTAACAGAGACCACAAAGTAACAGAGACAATCTACAGAAACAGGGACTTTACAAGCAATACAATCGCACTAAATTCATATCTTTCAATAGTTACTCTAAATGTAAATGGGCTGAATGATCCAATAAAAAGACAAAGAGTATCAGACTGGATAAAAAAGCAGGACCCATCCATATGCTGGCTACAAGAAACTCATTTTGTGTGTGTGTGTGTGTGTGTGTGTGTGTGTTTAAAGATTTTATTTATTTATTTGACACAGAGAGATATAGGAAGAGAGGGAACACCAAGAAGCAGGCTTCCCGCTGAGCAGGGAGCCCAATGCGGGGCTCGATCGCAGGACCCTGGGATCACGACCTGAGCCGAAGGCAGACGCTTAATGACTGAGCCACCCAGGTGCCCTGAGAGACTCATTTTGAACCTAAAGACACCTCCATATTGAAAGTAAGGTCATGGAGAACTATTTACTATGCCAGCGGAACTCAAAAGAAAGTTGGGGTAGCAATCCTCATATCAAACAAATTAGATTTTTAAACGAAAGACTGTAGTAAGAAATGCAGAGAGACACTATATCATACTTAAAGAGAGACACTATATCATACTTAAAGGTAAAAATCACACTATATCCAACAAGATGATCTAACAATTGAAAATATCTATGCCCCCAACATGGGAGCAGTCAATTATAGAAACCAATTAATAACCAAAGTAAAGAAACAGATCAATAATAATAGATTAATAGTACGAGACATCAACACTCCACTCACAGCAATGAACAGATCTAAGCAGATCAACAAAGGGCTTTGAATGACACACTGGACCAGATGGACTTCACAAACATATACAGAACATTCCATCCTAAAAAAAGAGAATACTCATTCTTCTTGAGTGCACAGGGAACTTTCTCCAGAATAGATCACATACCAGGTAACAAATCAGGTCTCAACTGATACCAAAAGACTGAGATTGTTCCCTGCATATTATCAGACCACAATGCTTTGAAACTGGAACTCAATCACAAGAAGAAATTTGTAAGGAACTCAAACACCTGGAGGTTAAAGAGCATCCTGCTAAAGAATGTTTGGGTCAACCAGGAAATTAAAGAAGACCTTAAACAATGCATGGCAACTAATGAGAATGAAAACAAATCAGTTTAAAACATGGGATACTGCAAAGGCGGTCCTAAGAGGGAAGTACATAGCCATCCAAGCCTCTCTAAAAAAATTAGAAAAAAACTTAAATGCACAAGCTAACCTTACACCTAAAGAAGCAGGAGAAGAACAGCAAATAAAGTCTAAACTCAGCAGGAGAAGAGAATTAATAAAGATTAGAGCAGAAATCAATGAAATAGAAACCAGAACAGATCAATGAAACCAGGAGCTGGCTCTTTGAAAGAATAAGATTGACAAACCCCTAGCCAGACTTATCAGAAAGAAAAAAAAGGGGTGCCTGGGTGGCTCAGTCATTAAGTGTCTGCCTTCAGCTCAGGTCATGATCCCAGGGTCCTGGGATCAAGCCCTGCATTGGGCTCCCTGCTCCGCAGGGGGCCTGCTTCTCCCTCTCCCACTCCCCCTGCTTGTGTTGCCTCTCTCGCTGTGTCTCTCTCTGTCAAATAAATAAATAAAATCTTTAAAAAGAAAGAAAAAAAGACCCAAATAAACATCACAACCAACACCGAAGAAATACAAACAATTATAAGAACATATTATGAGCAACTATATGCCAACAAATTAGGCAATTTGGAAGAAATGGATACACTCCTGGAAACTTATGAACTACCAAAACTGTACAGGAAGAAACAGAAAACCTGAACAGACCCATAACCATCAAGGAAATTGAAGCAGCAACCAAAAACCTCCCAAAAATACAAGAGTCTGGGGAATAGACAGCTTCCCAGGGGAATCCTACCAAATATTTAAAGAAGAAATAACACCTATTCTACTGAAGCTGTTTCAAAAAACAGAAATGGAAGCAAAACTTCCAAACTCTTTCTATGAGGCCAGCATTACCTTGATCCCCAAACCAGACAAAGACCCCACTAAAAAGGAGAATTACAGATCAATATCCCTGATGAACATGGATGCCAAAATACTCAATAAGATCCTAGCCAATCAGATCCAACAGTCCATTAAAAGGATTATTCACCACGACCAGGTGGGATTTATTCCTGGGATGCAAGGGTGGTTCGACATTTGCAAATCAATCAACATTACAGAGTACATTAAGAAAAGACAAGACAGGAACCATATGGTCCTCTCAAATGATGCAGAGAAAGCATTCAACAAAATACATCATCCTTTCTTGATTAAAACTCTTCAAAGTACAAGGATAGAGGAAACGTACCTCAACATCATAAAAGCCATCTATGAAAAGCCCACAGCGACTATCATTCTAAATGGAGAAAAACTGAGAGCTTTTCCCTTAAGATCAGGAACATGAGAGGGATGCCCACTCTCACCACTATTGTTCAACACAGTAGTAGAAGTCCTAGCCTCAGCTATCAGACAACAAAAATAAATAAAAGGCATTCAAATTGGCAAAGAAGAAGTCAAACTCTCTCTCTTCACAGATGACATGATATTTCATGTGGAAAACCCAAAAGACTCCACCCCAAAATTGTTAGAACTCATATAACAGTTCAGCAATGTGGCAGGATACATCATCAATACACAGAAATCCGCTGCATTTCTATACACTAAGAATGAAACAGAAGAAAGAGAAATTAAGGAGTCAATCCCATTTACATTTGCACCAAAACCGTAAGATTGCTAGGAATAACCCTAACCAAAGAAGTAAAGGATCTATACTCTAGAAACTACAGAACATTTATGAAAAATTGAGGAAGACAAAAAAAAGATGAAAAAATGTTCCATGCTCATGGATTGGAAGAATAAACATTGTTAAAATGTCTATTCTGCCCAGAGCAATCTACACATTGAATGCAATCCCTATCAAAATATCATTGACATTTTTCACAGAGCTGAAACAAATAATCCTAAAATTTGTATGGAAACAGAAAAGACCCCGAATTGCCAGGGGAATGTTGAAAAAGAAAACAAAAGCTGGGGGCATCACAATGCCAGACTTCAAGCTATAGTACAAAGCTGTGATCATCAAGACAGTATGAGACTGGCACAAAAACAGACACACAGATCAATGGAACAGAATAGAGAGCTCAGAAATGGAACCTCAACTCTATGGTCAATTAATCTCTGACAAAGCAGGAAAGAATATCCAATGGAAAAAAGACAGTCTCTTCAATAAGTGGTGCTGGGAAAATTGGACAGCTACATACAGAAGAATGAAACTGGACCATTCCCTTACACCATTCACAAAGATAAACTCAAAATGGATAAAAGACCTCAATGTGAGACAAGAATCCATCAAAATCCTAGAAAACGCAGGCAGCAACTTCGTCGACCTAGGACAAAGCAACTTCTTAAAGCAAAAATGAACTACTGGGGGGGGGCGCCTGGGTGGCTCAGTTGGTTGGGCGACTGCCTTCGGCTCAGGTCATGATCCTGGAGTCCTGGGATCGAGTCCCGCGTCGGGCTCCCTGCTCAGCGGGGAGTCTGCTTCTCCCTCTGACCCTCCCCCCTCTCATGCTCCCTCTATCTCATTCTCTCTCTCAAATAAATAAATAAAATCTTAAAAAAAAAATTAAAAAAAAATGAACTACTGGGACTTCATCAAGATAAAAAGCTTCTGCACAGCAAAGGAAACAATCAATAAAACTAAGAGGCAACCTATGGAAATGGGAGAAGATATTTGCAAATGACATAACAGATTAAAGGGCTGGTATCCAAGATATATAAACAACTTCTCAAACTCAACACCCATAAAACAAATAATCCAGTCAAGAAATGGGGAGAAGACATAAACAGACACTTCTCCAAAGAAGACATACAAATGCCAACAGACACATGAAAAAGTGCTTCACATCATTAGCCATCAGGGAAATACAAATCAAAACCACAATGAGATACCACCTTACACCAGTCAGAATGGCTAAAACAACTCAGGAAAAAACAGATGTTGGCGAGAATGTGGAGAAAGGGGAACCCTCTTACTGTGGGTGGGAATGCAAGCTGGTACAGTCACTCTGGAAAACAGTATGGAGGTTCCTAAGAAAGTTAAAAATAGAGCTACCCATGACCCAGCAATTGCACTACTGGGTATTTACCCCAAGGATACAGAGGTAGTGAAAAGAAGGGGTACGTGTACCCCAATGTTCACAGCAGCAATGTCCACAACAGCCAAACTGTGGAAGGAGCCGAGATGTCCTTCAACAGATGAATGGATAAAGAAGATGTGGTTCACATATATAACAGAGTATTACTCAGCCATCAGAAATGATGAATATCTACCATTTATATCAACATGGATGGAACGGGAGAATATTATGCTAAGTGAAATAAGTCAGAGAAACACAATTATCATATGGTTTCCTTCATACTGGGATATAAGGAATAGTGCAGAGGACAATAGGGTTGTGGGGGGGGAAGTAAAAGGGAAGAAATCAGAGATGGAGAAAAACCATGAGAGACTCTTGACTCTGGGAAGCAAACTGAGGGTTGCGGAAAGGGAGGTGTGTGTGGGGATGGGGTAATTGGGTGATGGGCATTAAAGAGGGCACGTGATATGAGCACTGAACTGAACTACTGAATCACTGAACATTTTATCAAAAACCAATGATATACTATACCTTGGCTAATTGAATTTAAATTAAAAATTTTAAAGAAAAAAATATAAATAAGTAAGTAACAGTTGGAGACTTTAATACCCCTCTCGCAATAAAGTATAAAACCACTAGGTAGAACATAAGGACATAGAGGACTTAACATAATAAACCAACTGGATCTAATTGTCATATACAGAGCACTCCATCCAACAACAAATGCATACACATTTTTCCTCAAGTGCACATTTTTCCTCTGGTATAGGCCCTATGTTAGGAAAGAAATTAAGTCTTTAATTAAAAAGATAGACATTATACATAGTATCTACTCTAACCATGGTGGGATGAAGGCAGAAATCAGTAACATAAAGAAGAAAAAAGGAAAATTCACAACATTGTGGAAATTAAACAAGTTTTAAACAACCAGGGGATAAAAGAAGAAATCACAAGAAAAATTAGATAATACTTAGCTGTGAATTAAGTGAAGATATACCAAAACTTATGCCACACAATGAAAACAGTGCTAAGGGGTAAATCTGTAACTATAAAACACTAAAAAACAATAAAGATCTCAAATAAACAACCTAAATTTACAACTAAGGAACCAGAAAAAGAACAACAAACTAAACCCAAACCAGCAGAAGGAAGGAAATAATAAGGAAGGAAATAATAAGGAAAAGAGAAGAGTTCAGTGAAATAGAGAACAGAAAAATAAGAGATAACCAATGAGAAACTAGTTCTTTGAAAAGATCAACAAAGTTGACAAACTTTTAGCTAGATGGATTAAGGAAAAGGGAAGACTCAAATTGATATCAGAAATGAAAGTGGGGACAATACTACTGATCTTACAGACATAAAAAGGATTATAAGAGAGTAACAGAAACAATTGTACACCAAAAAATTGGTTAACCTACATGAAATAGACAAATTCCTAGAAGCACAAAACCTATCAACATTGAAATCATGAAGCAAACAATCTGAATAGATCTATAATTAGTAAGGAAATTGAATCAGTAATTAAAAATTGCCCAAAAAAGAAAACCCTAGACCTGATGGCTTCAATGGTGAATTCTACCAGACATTTAAAGAACAAAGCAATCCCTCTCATACTTTTCCATAATAACTGAAGAGGAGGGAATAGTTCCTAATTCATTCTATGAGGTCAACATAACCTTGATACCAAAGCCAGACAAAGACAGCAGAAAAAAACTAGGGACTAATAGCTTTCATAAACACTTATGCAAAAATCCTCAACATAATAGCAAACAGAATTTAGCAATATATTAAAAGGATTATACAGCATGACCAAATGGGATTCCTAGAATGCAAGGATGGCTCAACAAAAAAATCAATCACTATACCACATTAACAGAATGAAGGGAAAAAATGCACATGATCATCTGAATTGATGCAGAAAATGCATTTAACCAAATTCAACATTCTTTCATAATAAAAACACGTTAACAAGACAGGAATAAAGGAAATTAATTCCACATAATAAAAGCCATATAGGAAAAACCCACAGGAAACACAATCTTCAAAGGTGAAAGACTGAAAACTTTTCCTCTAAGATCAGAAACAAGGCTGGAGTGCCTGGGTGGCTCAGTCAGTTAAGCGTCCAACTCTTGATTTCGGCTCAGGTTATGATCTCGGCTCAGGTTATGATCTCAGGATCCTAAGATCAAACCCCAAGTCAGGCTCCATACTGGGCATGTAGCCTGCTTAAGATTTTCTCTCTCCCTCTGCCCCCCTCCCTGGCTCATGCTCACACATGTGCTCTCACGCTCTCTCAAAAAAAAAAGGAAAGAAAGAAAAAAAAGGAAAGAAGAAAAAAGAAAAGAAACAAGGCAAGAATCCTCATTTTCACAACTACTATTCAACACAGAACTGGAGGTCCTAACCAGAGTAATTAGGCAAGAAAAAGAAATAAAATTATCTTTGTTTGCAATAATATATGTAGAAAACCTTAAAGATTCCACAAAAATTGTTAGAATAAATGAATTCAGCAACATAACAGGATGTAAAGTTATCACACAAAACTCAGTTTCATTTCTATACATAAAAATGAACAATTTGGAAAGGAAATTACAAAAACAATTCCATTTACAATAGCATCATAAAGAATAAAATACTTAGGAATTAATCAAGGAGGTGAAACTAAAAGAAATTAAAAGACAAAAATAAATGGAAACATATCCCATACTCATGGATTAGAAGACAGTATTGTTAAATGTCAGTACTACCCAAAGTGATTTACAGATTCAATGCAATACCTACCAAAGTCTCAATGGTATTTTTGCTGAAACAGAAAAACCTACTCTAAAATTTATATGGAATCTCAAGTGACCCTGAAGAGCCAAAACAATCTTGAAAAAGAACAAAACTTACATTTACTGATTTCAAAACCTACTACAAAGCTACAGTAATCCATAGAGTGTGGTACTGGCATAAAGAAACCACATATGGACCAGTGGAATAGAACAGAGAGCCCACAAGTAAACCTTTGCATACAGTCAAGTGACTTTTGACAAGAGTGCCCAGACTATTCAATGGAGAAAGGACAGCCTTTTCAACAGAACTGGATATGCATGTGCAAAATAATGAAGCTGGACCCTTACCTAACACCACAGAACTAAAATTAACTTAAAATGGATCAAGAACTTAAATTTAAATGTGAGACCTAAAACATAAAGCTCTTAGAAGAAAACATAGGACTAAAGCTTCATGCCACAGGATTTGGCAACAACTTTTTCTCTTTCTTTCTTTTTATTATGTTCAGTTAGCCAGCATATAGTACATCATTAGTTTTTTGTTTTTTTAATTTTATTATGTTAGTCACCATACAATACATCATTAGTTTTTGATGTAGTGATCCCATATTCATTGTTTTCGTGTAACACCCAGTGCTCCATGCAGTACGTGCCCTCCTTAATACCCATCACCAGGCTAACCCATCCCCCCACCCCCCTCCCCTCTAAAACCCTCAGTTTGTTTCTCAGAGTCCATAGTCTCTCATGGTTCATCTCTCCCTCCAATTCCCCCCCTTCATTTTTCCCTTCTTTCTCCTAATGTCCTCTATGTTATTCCTTATGTTCCACAAATAAGTGAAACCATATGATAACTGACTTTCTCTGCTTGACTTACTTCACTTAGCATAATCTCCTCCAGTCCCATCCATGTTGATATAAAAGTTGGATATTCATCTTTTCTGATGGCTGAGTAATATTCCATTGTATATATGGACCACATCTTCTTTATCATTAGTTTTTGATGTAGTGTTCAACGATTCATTACTTGTGTATAACACCCAGAGCTCATCTCAACATGTGGAATTTAAGAAACAAAACGAATGAATAAATGGGGTAAAAGAGATAAGCCAATAAACAGACTCTTAACTATAGAGAACAAACTGATGGTGGGTGGGAGCGTGGGTGAAATAGGTGATGGGGATTTGGAGTACACTTATCTTGATGAGTACCAAGTAATATGTGGAACTTGTGAATCACTATATTGTACACCTGAAATGAATACAACACTGTATAAGATAATTTAAAAATTTCCGTTTTAAGCCAAAGAAAGAAAAAGAAAAAATGGAAAGTCTGAGAACTTTCCAACCTAAGGAGAGATTTGGACATACAAGCTCATGAAGCTAATAGGTCATACCAAAATATCAATCCAAAATGATCTCAAAGATGCATTATAACAAAACTGTCTAAAATCAAAGGGAAAGAATTTTAAAAGCATTAAGAGAAAAAGAACCCTCACATATAAAGGAACCCCATAAAGTGATATCAGTGGGTTTCTCAACAGAAACCTTACAGGCCAGGAGAGAGTGGGATGATAAATTCAAAGTGCAGAAAGAAAAAAACCTGCCAAACAAGAATACTTTACCCAGCAAAGATGTCTTTCAGAAGTGAAGAAGAGATATTTTCTCCAAAAATCAAAAACTGAGGGCATTGATCTAAACTGGACCTGTTTCACAAGAAATGCTGAAAGTTCTTTTTTTAAAAGATGTACGTATGTATGTATGTATTTTGAGTGAGTGAGAGAGAGAGAGAGAGGAAGGGAGGGAGGGAGGGAGGGAGGGAGAGAGGGAGAGAGCATGAGTGAGAAGGGCAGAGGGAGAGAGAGAATCTCAAGCTGATTCCATGCTGAGCATGGAGACTGACATGGGGCTCAATCCCATGACCCTGAGATCATGACCTGAGCCAAAACCAAGAGTCGGATGCTTAACCAACTGCACCACCCAGGCACCCCAAAAAGTTCTTAAAGTTGAAAGGAAATGGTACTAATTGATAAAATGAAAATGTATAAAAATATAAAACATGCTGATAAAGGTAAGTATACAGACAAATTTAGAATAGAGTAATAATGTAGTATGGTTTTGTGGAAATAACTCTAATACAAAAGATTAAAGAATAAACCTATTTCTTAAAAGATTTTATTTATTTGAGAGAGAGAGCAGAGTGAGAGAGATAATGAACAGGTGTGGGGGGCAGAGAGAGAGGGAGAGCAGACTTCCCCACTGATCAGGGAGCCTGATGTGGAGCTTGATCCCAGGACACTGGGATCATGACCTGAGCCAAAGGCAGACACTTAACTAAGCCACCCAGGTGCCACTAAAGAATAAAACTATTAAAAATAACAATAGCTAAAATGATTTGTTAATGAATATCTAATACAAAAAGATGCAATTTTTGACACCAAAAACTCAAGATGTGGTGAGGTGAGTAAAAGGTAGAGTTTTTGTACGCAATTGAAATTAAGTTATCAGCTTAAAATAGACTGTTATATCTCTAAGATGTTTTAGGTAAACTTCATGGTAACCAAAAAGAAAAATCTATAGATACACAAAAAACGAGGAGAAGAGCATTAAAGTATACTGTTATGGAAAATCATCAGTTTACAAGAAAAGACAGCAAGAGATGAACACGGAGCTGTAAAACAGCCAGAATGCAATTAATAAGATGGCATTAGTAATTCCTTACCTATCAGTAGTTACTCTGAATATAAATGGATCAACTTCTTCAATCAAAAGGCATAGCAGATGGGGCGCCTGGGTGGCTCAGTCAGTTAAGCGTCTGCCTTCAGCTCAGGTCATGGTCCCAGGGTCCTGGGATTGAGCCCCGCATCAGGCTCCCTGCTCCGTGGGAAGCCTGCTTCTTCCTCTCCCACTCCCCCTGCTTGTGTTCCCTCTCTTGCTGTCTCTCTCTGTCAAATAAATAAAATCTTAAAAAAAAAAAAAGGCATAGCAGATGATTTTAAAAAAAAAAAGATCCCCCCCCCCCAGACCCAACAATATGCTGCCTACAGGAGATTCATTTCAGCTTCAAGGACACACAAAGACTGAAAGTGGAGAGATGGAAAAAAATAATCTGTGCAAATGAGAACATGAATAGCTATACTTAGATATACAGACTTTAACTCAAACACTGTAATAAAAGACTAAGAAGATCATTCTATAATGATAAGGAGTCAATTCATCAAGAGGATATAACAATCATAAATTTACATACACCCAACATCAGAACACCTAAATATATTAAGCAAATACTAACATATTGGAAGGGAGAAATAGACCACAATACAATAATAGCACAGGACTTCAATACCCCTTTCAACAATGGATAAATCAGTTAGACAAAAAAAAAAAAAAAAAAATCAATAAGGAGACACTGAACTTAAACCATACTTTAGACCAAATGGACCTAACAGATGTATACAGAATATTCCATTCAACAGCTGCAGAACACGTGTTGGGATGAGCACTGGGGTTACATGCAACTAATGAATCACTGAACATAATGGAAAAAAGAAAGAAAGAAAGAATACACATTCTTCTAAAGTGCACATGGAATATTTTCAAGGATAGACATATGCTGGTTCACAAAAGAGGTCTTACTTAATAAACTGATAAAGACTGAACTCATACTAAGCATCTTTTCTGACTACAATGTTATGAAACTAGAAATCAGTAACAGGAGGAAAACTGGAAAACTCACAAATGTGTGGAAATTAAACAACACACTCCTGAAAAACCAATGGGTCAAAGAAGAAATCAAAAGGAAACTAAAATATCTTGAAACATATGAAAATGGAAACACAACATACAAAAACTTAAAGGATACAGCAGAAGTAGTTCTAAGAGGAAAGCTTATAATGATAAAATGTCTACGTTAAGAACAAAGATCCCAAATAACCTAATTTCACACCTCAAGAAACTAGAAAAACTATGCCCAAAGTTAGAAAAAGGAAGGAAAAAGCAGTGACCAGAACAACAATAAATAGAGTCCAGAAAAACAATAAAAAAGCCCAGGGAAAGTAAGAGCTGATTTTTGAAAGGATGAACAAAATTGAAAACGCTTTAGTAGATTAAGAAAAAAGGAGAGAAAACTCAAAAATCAGAAATTAAAGAGGAGATATTACAACTGATACCATAGAAATACAAAGGATCAAAAGAGACTACTATGAACTACTATACACCAACAAATTGTATATCCTAGAAGAAACAGATAAATTCCTACAAACATACAACCACCCAAGACTGAATCATAAAGACACAGAAAATCTGAACAGACTAATAACAAGTAAGGAGATTGAACCAGTAATATAAAATGTCCCAAAAAAGAAAAGCCCAGGACAAAGGGTTTCCCAGGTGAATTCTACCAAACATTTAAATAAGAATTAATGGTGACTAACATAACATAAACAATGAACTGTGGATCACATCAAAAACTAATGATGTATTGTATGGTGACTAACATAATAAAATTAAATTAAAAAAAAAAGAATTAAATGTGAATCCTTCTCAAACTCTTCCAAAAAACTGAAGAGGAGGGAACACTCCCAAACTCATTTTATAAGACCAGCATTATCCTGATACCCAAACCAGATTAAAACACTACAAGAAAAGAAGATTTCAGACCAATTATCTCTGATGGATACAGGTGAAAATTTCTCAACAAAATACTAGCACACCAAATTCAACAGCATATTACAAGGGTCATACCACGATCAAAGGGGATTTTATCCCTGGGATGCAAGGCTGGCTCAACATATGAAAATCAATAAAGGCAATACACCACATTGATAAAATCATATGATCATCTCAACAGATGCAGAAAAAGCACTGACAAAACAAAACATCCTTTTATGTTAAAAACTATTCACAAAGGCGCCTGGGTAGCTCAGTCATTAAGCGTCTGCCTTCGGCTCAGGTCATGATCTCAGGGTCCTGGTATTGAGTCCCACCATCAGGCTCCCTGCTCAGCGGGAGGCTTGCTCCTCCCTCACCCTCTGCCCCTCCACCCCACTCATCTTCTCTCTCGCTCTCTCTCTCTCAAATAAAATCTTTAAAAAAAACTACTCACGAATTGGGTATAGAAGGAATAAAGGCCATTTATGACAAACCCATAGCTAACATACTCTCCCCACTTCTATTCAATATAGTATTGGAAATCCTAGCCAAAGCGATTAGGCAAAATAAGAAATAAAAGGCATGCAAATCAGAAGGGAGAAGTAAAAGTGTCTATGTTTGTAGATGATATGATCTTATATATAGATAATACTAAAGACCCCACCAACAAACTGTATTGATAAATAAATTCAGTAAAGTTGCAGGATACAAAAATCAACATTCAGAAATAGTTATGCTTCTATACACTAGCAACCAAATATCTGAAAAAGAAATTTAAAAAGAATTTCACTTGCAATAGCATCAAAAACAATAAAATGCTTAAGAATAAATTTAACCAAAGAAGTGAAAGATCTATACACTTAAGACAGTAAGATTTTGATGAAAGAATTTGAAGAGACAAACAAATGGAAAGATACCCGATGTTCATGGATCAAGAGAATAAACATTATTAAAATATCCACACTACCCAAGGCCATTGTATTTTCAATACAAACCCCATCAAAATCCCAATGGCATTTTTCACAGAAATAGAAAAAAAAATCCTAAAATTTGTATGAAGTCAGAAAAGACCACAAACAGCCAATGCAATATGGACAAAGAACAAAGCTGGAGGTATCAAACTTACTCATTTCCAGCTTTATTACAAAGCTGCAATAATCAAAACAGTATGG
Organism: Neomonachus schauinslandi; assembly: GCF_002201575.2. Lineage (NCBI taxonomy): Eukaryota > Metazoa > Chordata > Mammalia > Carnivora > Phocidae > Neomonachus > Neomonachus schauinslandi. The sequence continues at coordinate 1,896,108 of NC_058415.1, read as the reverse complement.
TACTGGCATAAAAAAGACACATAGACTAACAGAACAGAGTAGACATCCCAGAAATAAATCCATGAATATACAGTCAACTAATATTTGATAAGGGAGCCAAGATTACTCAATGGGGGAAGGATAGTCTCTTCAATAAATAGTGCTGGAAAAACTGGATAATCACATGCAGAAGAATCAAGTTAGATCCCTACTTTACACCAATCACAAAAATTAACTAGAAATAGATTAAAGATTTAAACGTAAGATCTGAAACTGTAAAGTTCCTAGAAGAAACCACAGGGAAAAATAATCTTGACATTAGTTTTGGCAACAAGTTTTTGAATATGACACCAAAACCAGCAACAAAATCATAAGTTAAAAAATGGACAACATCAAACTAAATGTTTCTGCATTAGCAAAGAAACATTCAACTAAATGAAGAGAACCTACAGTGATGAGTTAGTACCCAAAATATATAAGAAATTCATACAACTAAGTAACAACCCCCCCAAACAATCAAATTAAAAATGGTCAAAGGACCCAAATACATAGTTTTTATTTTTTTATTTTTTTAATTTTATTATGTTATGTTAGTCACCATACATCATTAGTTTTTGATGTGGTGATCCACAATCCATTGTTTTCATATAACACCCAGTGCTTATTATAACAAGTGCCCTCCTTAATACTCATCATTTTTCAGTATGTTTTTGATTTTCATTTCACTGATGATTATTGATGTTGAGCATCTTTTCATATACCCATGAGTCATTCACATGTCGTTTTTTAAAAAACTGTGGTGGGCATTAAGGAGGGCACATATTGCATGGAGCACTGGGTGTTATATGTACATAATGAATCACTAAATTCTACTCCTGAAACCAATACTGCATTATATGTTAGCCAACTAGAATTTAAATAAAAATTTGAAGAAGAAAAAAACCACACTGAGATATCACCTCATACCTGTTAGAATGGCTATCATCAAAAAGACAAAAGATAACAAATGGAGAATAGGGAACCCTCGTGCACTATTGGTGGGTATACATTGGTACAGTTACTATGGGGAATAATATGAATATTCCTCAAAATTTTTTAAAAATAGCACTAACATATGATCTAGCAATCCCACTTCTGGGTATATATCCAAAGAAAATGAAATCACTTCATCAAAAAGATATCTCCACTCTCATATTCACTGCAGCATTATTCTCAATAGCCAAGATATGGAAACAACCTAAGTGCCCATCAACAGATACATGGAAAAATAAATACACACACACACACGAATATTATTCAGCCATGAAAGAGAAAGAAATCATGCCATTTACAATATGGATAGACTTTGAGGGCACTATACTAAGTGAAGTCAGAGAAAGACAAATACTATATGACGTCACTTATACATGGGATGTAAAAAAACTAAACTCATGGAAACAGGACAGAATGGTGGTGGTTGCCCAGAAGCCAGAGAGTGGGGAAAACAGGACAACGTTGGCCAAAGATGTAACCTTTCATTTATAAGACAAGTAAGTTCTGGGGATCTAATTTACAGCATAGTGCCTATCATTAATGATATTATGTGGCTAAGAAGTAGATCTTAAACGGTTTAATTATTAAAAAATGATGTGAAGTGATGGAGGTGTTAATGAATCTTCTTGTGACAATCATTTTACAATATATAAGTGTACCGAATCATCACACTGTACATCTTAAACAATGTTATGTCAATTATACTTCAATAGAAATGGAAAAAACCAGCAGCCTACTTCTGAATCAGCACTGTTGCCTTAGATGATCAGATTCATTCCCAGCACAGTCTAGTGGAGGAAACCTCTGCCTTGTATGTTAGCGCATTATTCTAGTAACTCCTGGGGTCCCCAGCCCAGAAGCTACGCATGTAGATCTCAGGAAAAAGATGAGATCAACCCTCCTGAGGAAGGCATGAAGTAGGGAATTACAGCCCTTGCAGACCTACACCATACCACCTTTAAGATGCTGTAATAATTTTAGTTGGAATGCCAGGGCAGTATACAGAGGACACAGCACAAAGTGGTAGCAGCCCAAGTACAACTCAGGCAGAACCTGCTGTGTAGTAATTATCAGTTGGGAAGCTGAGAGCAATGCAGAGGTAAGCCCCCTCCACTGAACACTGAGTCATGCTGTTGGTTGTGCAAATTGTTCTAAAATCATGCCCAGGATTTAATTTATGGAGGTGCCATAATTTATGGAGCACCAATGCCATTGAAAGCAGCCTTCATTACTTGCATCTCCCCAAAGAGGAGGGCGGAGCACACCATGCATGGCCCTGGGGAAGCACCAGGTTTGGGCAGGAGGCAGAAACAGGAGTAAGGAGGAAGCCAATGCCAGATTCTTTACTGGAGTGTCCATAGGAAAGGCAAGGCAGGGCAGAATAAACAGTTTAGGATTGCCTGGTTTGAATAGTTCTGGTGGGTTTTAGGCTAGAGGTGTTGTCTCTCATTGCCTGGTGCCTAACCCTGGGATGATTTAGGTCAGGAGGAGTATTGGTTTAGTGTGTGAGAATCAGGTAAAGGGGGTAGTTGGGGCTACAGGATGACATGAATATTGAAGGAGTGTCCACCTGCACAGCATACAGACACCCTTGAACCCATCTGCATAAGAAGCCAAAAATCACTAACATTAATGGGGGATATTCTTTGGCCCTAAAGAATGGACCAACCAATTAGGAGCAATGCCATGATTCAGAATGACCAGGCACACATACAAGGGCCTACAGCACAGATGCCCTGCTCACAATTCATGTAGACTCCATACACATACCCACTGATGCCTGAATATCCTTGCTTCACACACACCACACCCATACACACCAGTGGTAAATCCTGGTAAATGCTTCATAAAATGCTCTTTAGGGGTAGGTGGTAAAGCATTCATTTGTGGCATTTAACAATTTACCTGGTGTTAATATTCTCAGCATGACTAATTCCACCATAAGTCACAGAACTGGGAAGAAATATGCACAATTAACTAGCCCAAGCTACTACAAGCCAGTTCCAGTGCACTCTATCCCCTTTCATATGAACATGTGCACACAATCCACTTGTACCCCAAGTAATACCCTGAACTTTCACCCTGAATATACAAACAGAACCACACCGCATATCTCCAGAATACATCTCAGAACGTACAATCTTTCATAAACCTAAACACATACATACAGTGGCTAGCTGCACCCTGAATACACATATAAACCTCCTCTTACTAACTAGATTTTTACAGACAAAATCCTACATACCTCAGATACTCACATGCTGTGCCTACAACTATATACACACATGCCCAAATACAAACAAATAACTAACATGCTACCCACAAGTTTACAATAAATACCCTAAAAGGACAGGCTCTCAAAAAATACCACATATACAGCTGTTTCATGAACCACCCAAAAATATTCCCACAATCTCACAGCTCTAAAATGCACATACTCTACAATTCCTGAACACATACCCAAACTACACAGACTGTTTCCAAATACACACACTGAACCATCCACATCTTGGTAGAATACACATCCCATAAGCCACCGATGAACCCAAATACATACACAGACACAAAAAACCTCACTTACCAAATTCATAGAATACCCCCACAAACACTGAAAGCATGCATATAAGAAACCCCACCAAGTTCTTCAACCAAAACATTCCAGAAGTTACAGAAGTGGATCCCTGAACTCACTAACATACACACTCACAAACTAACCATGAATATACATACACCCTTCACTCAGATACACATAAAACACCAACAATCCTTGTACCCTACACTCATGACCCCCACACACCCATGAACACACACACACTCCCAATCTCTAAACAGACATTATACATCTATACCGAAACACTACACATCATCCTCACATTTCTAGAATACAACATTACCACCACAGTCCCCAGACATTCCCAAAAATGTACAAAATCCCTAGCATTCTCCAAAGGAAATCACTTTGACTATTCCTGACAACACCAAACCCTATGAATAAACTTATATAATTCACCCATGTGCTGATAAATGTAAACATAAACCAGTATACACTCCAACACAAGGAAACATCTCTAGCACATCATATATAAATACATGTAAAACCCTTTCAAGTCCCAATTTAAAAAGGTCTCAAACTTCCACATTCCTAAATGATCACAAAACCATCTTTACACACCCCCAGTATATGCAAATACAATTCTCCAACTCCCCTGTATAAACATATAATCCCACTATTGTATCAGTATAAAAGTACTCCCAGATATGTACTAATAACACCCTACTGAAAAACACACATACCATAAAAATATTCATCCAATCTGCCATGCTCCATGAATACAGACATGAACACGTTTCTCACAAGCCCCAAATATTCCCAATTACCCAGCATGCTTCAAATACGAAAACATACCGTAACCTTATACCCCCAAATACACATGAAGCTTCACATTACTCAGATACACATAATCACTCTCAAAGACTCAATGAAATAACTCCAGTCTTTCAGAATACAGATTAAGCCCCCCCCACACCATACAACCCATTCATCTGCACATATGTGACTACCACCAATCCTATAGTCACAGACCTGCCCTTACACCCCCAGATATGTGCTCACAACTCCTGAAAATCACCAAAAGAAATGCATGTAACTAGACAGCGTGCCCTGAATGCACAGAGGATCCATCCACATTTCAAAATGTCAACCTTAAAAATAAAACAGCCAGGCATTTTACCAGCAGAATGACTTTATTCAGGAACAGCAGAGGAAGTGCAGTTTGGAACATTCGAACTATGGCAAACTGTAGGCAAGTCCAGAGAACAAAAGAGAGGGGCTTGTTTTTATAGAGGAAAGCAGTAAGCGGGGAGGAGTGGTTTTGAATCAAATTTCACTGGAGAAAATCAAAAGTTCAGGGTGGTGGCAGATTTTCATCTGCTGGGCTGCTGTGGGCAAGGAGAAAATCTACTGCTGGATTAGTCAAGAATACTTTTTCCTACTGGGTCTGCTAATGGGAGTGAGTGGTAGTGCCTGAGAGCTCACCAGGTCCCTATTAAATAGAGTTTCCTTTATTCATTTTCACAGAAAATATTTAAACAGACCCTACACCAAAAATAATACACACACTCTCCCCAACATTGCCAATATGAACAAGCAGCTAACCCTCCCAAACCCGACATTAGACACAAATTGCTAACATTTAGGGGGCTAACATCTATACATAAACATTCCCAAAGTCCTAAATCACAAACGCATTACCCAAACACCTTGAGTATGCCTGAATTACAACTCAAACCCTCTAAGTAAACTTAACCCCACCTACTCTCAGAAACACACTCAGGACTTCCCGTTAGCCCCAAATATCCACAAAGACCTCACCAACTCACACATGAGGATATCCTAGTCAGATTCCCACCAACTCTATAAAAGTACAAATAAACGGCGCCTGGGTGGCTCAGTCGTTAAGCGTCTGCCTTCGGCTCAGGTCATGATCCCAGGGTCCTGGGATCAAGCCCCACATCCGACTCCCTGCTCCGCGGGAAGCCTGCTTCTCCCTCTCCCGCTCCCCCTGCTTGTGTTCCCCTCTCCCTCTGTGTCTCTCTGTCAAATAAATAAAAATCTTAAAAACACACACACACACAAAATACAAATAAACCTCAAACTAGGAATTCACGTAAACACATTCCGAGCAGACTCTCAAATATGACGCGCACAAAACCACCCACTGCCGTGAAGTCCTACAATCCACGGGAGACCGCGAAGACACATAAACCACACATTTCCTGATACATATCACTACCCACAGGCCCCCCATCTCCAAAAACAAGCGCAAAACTGAACATCCTTAAACACTGAATCTCAACAACCCACGAACACACAGATACACACCTTGCTCTACAAACACACCCACACAGTCCTTTCACTCCCAAAGAATACAACCATAAGTCCCAGATGAACACGCAGTAGTGTGCTGGCAAAAGCTTAACAATCAGAACCAGCTCTCCCAAAACAAGTTTAACAGAGGCAAACACACACACACTTATCAAAGTGCAGCACATAATTTACCAATGATTACACAACCACAACACTGCGTTGTAAATTCCATATACCTAATGGGTACCTACTGCCGTCCTTCGATTTTGCTTCGCTCGGGCATCAGCCCCACCTGCGCTCCACTCCCCTCGCATATCCACACCGTCACACCGGGAACCACGACCGCTCCTCACCGCCGGCCCGCCCCACGCACCAGGCACCGGGACACGGAGGGGACCGGAGGGACACCTGGACCCCTGACCCCCGAACAGGACCCCAGACCTGTGGGCCCCCAGTACCCTAGACCCGCGAGCGCGGATCCCAGAGCCCAGGCCCCTGAGCGCGGACCCCAAACCCGCGGGCCACCGGTACCCAGACCACCAAGCGCGAACCCCAAACGCCCTAGCGTGGACCCCAGACCCGCGGGCCCCCCGTACCCCAGAACCCCGAGCGCGGACTGCAGACCCGCGGGACCCCGTACCCCAGAGACCCAAGCGCGGACCCCAGACCCCCGAACGCGGACGCCAGACCCCCGGGCCCCCAGTACCCCAGACCCCCAGGCGCGGGCCCCAGACCCGCGGCCTCACTGGGACCTCGCAGCAAACTCGCCAGAACCGGCCTCACCGCCCCGGGGTCCAGGAGGGCACACCGCGAACCACCCATAGCCTACAACCAGAGACGAGGCCCCGACCGTCCACACCTCCAGTCCCCTCAGGCCACACCTGAAGCGCGCACACATCCGGAAGTGAGAACGCCACAGACCGCGGCCAACCCGGCAGCCAGGGAACGCGCGCCCTTTACCTCGAGCCTACGTCACCCAAGCACGAGGCCGCCACGCACGGCCCCGGCCCCAGCCGGAGGACCGTTGGGGACGCCGCCCGCGCGCTCGCGCATGCGCGCCTCCTCCCACGGGCCGCCACAACGGACGGTGGGAGCCGTTAGGGGGGTGGGTTCGGGCGACTTTCAGCCCCGCCCCCTGCGGGTGTGCGCGTGCGTGCGCGCGCGGGGCACGCTGGGAACGGGCCCGGAGGTCCCTGCAGGACAGGCGGGAAGGGGTGGGCCTGGGAGCCGAGGGCTGCACCGAGGGCTGCACCGGGGACACCTACCCGCCCGCACTCTTTGTGGCCGCCCCGCCTTCAAGCCAGCGCGTGTGGAGTGGGCACTCGCGGTCCTGCCATCGCAGACGTGCACTCCCTGGCCTCAGACGCGACCTTCCTAACGATCTGGGACAGGTGCACCCGAAGCCCAAGGGCCTCGCGTGCGGCCAGTGCCGCCCTCCGCCCGGACCGCGAGTCCTGCTGCTCATTCGTGCCTTTCCGCAGCCGCTGCGCCCGCCTGAGCCCCTGAGCCCGAAGGTTCCATGGCAGCACAGTTCTGGTGGAGAATTCAGACCCGGGGAACACTCGAAGGGATCCTCCCCGACTCCATCCCCAGACTTTTCCCGAGGCAGGGCCTCTGCACAATAGCCTTCTTGGTGGAGCCCTTCAATGAATGCGCGTCCACAGAGCTTTCCTTGCAAGGCTTGTCTTACACCTTGGGTCCGCACGCGCCAATTTCAGGTGACCCAGCAGGCGATATGGCAACAATTTTGCTCTCCCCTGCCTCCTCTTTTGGAATATCTAAAGATTGCAGTGGGCATGAAAAAGGGATTCAACTGATTGCCCTGACTTTGTACTATTTTTGGGAGAAGCTTCAATCATCCCATCTCTTTCCGGTCCTTTGCCAGATTAGTGCTGTTTCTCGGCACAGCGTACCTCGGAAACCTCCCACGGCACACCTCCAGGCGCACAGAAAGAAGAGTCCACAGCACGCACGCCTGCCTCCTCCCCTTCTGCCGATGTTCTGTGATTGGGTGGAAGGTCATCGCTTTCTCAGACCTGTGAGCCCTGTCCAGAGATGGTTCTATCTCAGCAGTCACTACAGGAATGCTCAGACATCAGGGTGCAAAGGATTTCTAGTACTGCCTTCTATGACCGGTCTGCCCAAATTGCATTTGGGCTACTTTGGGATTCCATCTGCTTCTGGGCTCTAGGATTTTGAAGTAGTACAGAAATGATTGCAGAATTGAGACCAGATAATTTTCCCACAGTGCCATTTTTATATCAGTGGCCCCAAGAAGGCTCATTCAGATGCTACATCTGAGCCGTGAGTGAGAATCTTGTGAATACTTGGTGGAATGATGGAACAAGGGGAGGAAGCAAGAAGGGACCTGCTTTCTCGAGTGCCTGAGTCCAACAGCGTGCCTCAGCATCTCTCTAGTGGGAAGCTGTGGGGTGAAAATCATTTCAGGCTTCTCATGATAAAAGCTCAAGGCCTGAGAAACGTCTCCAAGTTGTTTGTTTTTTCAATTCCCAACAGGGATTTTGAAATAAAGTTCACTGTGATTTGCTTGAATTGCTCTCAGCTCATGTCCCCAGGTAAGGTCAAGGAAGCCTGCATAGAGGAGCTGCCAGAGAGACTAGACAGAGGGGTACGTGTAGAGGGCCACGTGTGGGCTGCACAGAGTGAAGGGCCTGGGAAGTGTCCCAAAGGGCCGCACTCCCTTCAGGTGGCCAATGGGACCCTCCAGAAGTGTTCCATGTGAATGTTCCCTGGACCGTGTCATGGTGTGAGTTGTGAGAACACAAAATCATGAGGAGATTGGACAGGAACTGAGAAGTGCCTTTCTTACACGGCTGTAGCATGCGGGGAGGGGGGGAAGTCCATGCCCTTCTCCTTCCATATGGACCCTGATACGTTTTCACACAGCAGTGGCCTCTGGAGTCCACTTTCCTTTGCAGGGGGCAAGGAACTGTTTCAGCGCCTAAACGGGAGTTTTGTTCAGTGTATGCTCAGTGTGGAGCCATCCTTCTGAACCTCCCTTTCCTTCCCCAACACGCTGCTGTCACGACCGCGGGAACGAGGCTTGTCTCCCAGGACGTGTGGCGGCAACCCGAAGTTCTCGCCGCTCATCACCCTCGGCCCACCTCCTAACACTCCTCCCTTCTCACAAAACACCAACGCTCCTTCTCACCATCGTGTTCCCGATGAACCGGCACCGACGCGCAACATGAAAACAAGAATCAAGTAGATTTTTAAAGGGGTGCTACCATGATTCCCATGCACATGGGACCGCATGCCGTGTGAGACTGGGTTCCAAAGAACCAAGGTCTGTCATGAGACCAAACCGTGAGCAGGGCTTCCAGGCCCAGACTGGCCAGCTAGCACTTAGAGGAAGCTGCTTGTGAGTGAGGAATGGGTAGCGATGAATACATTCCTGGCTCTGTCTCAAGGGGCACATCCATTTCATGAGCAGTGATTTTTTTTTTAAGATTTTATTTATTCATTTGAGACAGAGCTATAGAGAGAGAGAGAGAGAGCATGAGCAGGGGGAGAGGCAGAGGCAGAGGGAGAAGCAGGCTCCCCGCCGAGCCAGGAGCGCGACGTGGGGCTCGATCCCAGGACCCCGGGATCGTGACCTGAGCCGAAGGCAGACGCTCAACCATCTGAGCCACCCAGGCGACCCATGAGTAGTGACTTTAGCACCTCGAAAAACCATGGCTGTACGGTCTTTCTATGCCGCTTTAATGTAAGAAAGGGGAAGATTTCCTGTCCCTTCTTTCTGTCCTTACTCCCACTGAGCCTAGACACTCAGTGATATGTGACGGCTCTTCCAAATTCCAAATCATTCAGAGGGCCTGCAGACACTGTGTGTGTCTGTGTGTGTATGTGTGCACACAGATGAGTTTTGTGGTGAAGCCAGGATAGCACCCTTGAGTCTCCATATCCAAGTTCTCTTTCTCACATATAAGTGACTAATAGGAACTGAGTATGTTACACTTTTTTGGTAGAGATGCCAGATAAAATACAAAATCCCAGCTAAATGCAAAATTAGATAAAGGGGAAAAAGATTTGAGTTAAAAGTATATCTCAAATATTGCATGGGACATAATTACTGTAAAAGCTGATTCCCTGTTTATCTGTAATTCTAATTCAATATAGTGTTTATTATTATTATTATTTGCTAAATCTGGCCACCCTATTGGACAGGGTCCCTTGAATTTTAAAGGACTGTAGCACTTCTTCTAGGAATCTAGCCCCCAGAAATAAGGAGAGGAGCCACATTACCAGAACAAAGACGATCACTGTGCATATCCACACGTATTTTGGAACCTATATCAACTTTTAACCAGAGAGAAATATACATTCATTTTTCAAAAAACAGAAATAACTTACACTTAATTTTGCAGCACATTACATCTCTCTAAAGATCTGAACGATACAGGTAACACTGGTTTCCTGTAAGAAAGGGGCTGGGTTGCCAGGAGTAGGAGGTGGGAGGAAGAGGTGTCCCTGCATACTCCACTATATACAGTTTGATTTTGAACCGAACAAAGGAATTGTTTTTTGAAAGTGTCTACTAAAACTTTGAAAGTTTTCATGGGACCCTCCAGAAGTATTCCATGTAAATGTTCCCTGGACCGTGTCGTGGTGTGAGTTGTGAGAACACAAAATCATGAGGAAAGAGGACAGGAATCGAGAAGTGACTTTCTTGAAGAGGTTAAAAATCAACATCAAACAACAGCGTAATATACCAGGGAACAAAACATCGTATTTCTGGTCTTGTAGGGTAGGCTCCACGTCCTCTCTCTGAGAGACAGGGGCTTTCCGGCAAAGGGCATCCTGGTAAGGCGGGTCCTGCTGGAGTCAGCAGGGCTTCGAGCACTGCAGGGCGGTGGGCACAGAAGCACCCATGGCTGAAGACTGATGTGCAACCAAACCCATGGGATCTGCTGACACAATGCTGATTTGAAACCCTCAGTTCCATGTGGCCTTAAGGACCCATGTGTTCATCAGAATGTCTGTTCTGAGTTTTGTCCAGAAAGTTCAGCCCCTGTTGAATAAGTCAAGAGCCAGGTAGGAAGCAGAGTGGGTCAAGGACACAAACCTAGGTTTCTGGATACAGAATCGAACCAAAGGAGCACCGAGTCACACCTTGGTGCTGTGAACGTGGAAAACAGTGTATGAACGGCCTGGAAAGCACACCCCAATCGTGTTGCCCCTGTATCATTTGAAAGGAGCTTGGGGTTCTGGCCTACCTGCCAGAGCCTGACTCATGGAATGTCTCCCCACCCCCACCCAGGTCAGTGGCCCTCCGCCCCTCCCCCACTGAAGAATGTCATGAGTCTGCATTCTACCCCTGTTTAGATTCAAACTCTTCCCTCCTTGACTTGAATCCTGAGCATCTCCTGGAGCAGCTCACTGTGTGGGTCCTGGACGTGACTTCTCTCACTGTGGAGGCTGCCAGGCAGCCGCATCCCCTGCCTGTGGGGATGGCTTCAGAAGGAGGTAAGCCTGTAGGTTGGGTTGGACGTGTCAGAGTGCCGGCCATTCCTGAAATCCTTGGGATTCAAACGTGACACTGGCTAGGGGCACTTAGGCGGGGTTGGTACAGGAAGGGGAGCTCACTGGACACCCAAGGACAGCTCGCCTTGGGGGCTAGGAGGCTGGGAGTCCTCAGAAATCTGCAAGGACCCTGGGGAGGAGGGCTCCTTGAAGGTGGGTCAAGACCTGGCAGGGGAAATGCCCTGTGTGTGGAGAAAGGGTGGTGGCAGGAGCACTGATTCTCTCTGGAGGCCAAGAATCACTTGGACAGTTTGCAGGGAGAGGTGGGAGTGTGTCAAGCTGGTGGCACAGGCAGGGGCAGGGGGAGAGGGGGTCTTAACCAGAACGTTGTTCCGTGGGGCCGTCTGTGGCCAAGTGTGCGATGGCGTGTCCTCTCCGAGACCTGGGCTGGAGGTCAGTCTGACACCCCAGCCCGGGGCTTCCAGTCCTTCCAGCCTAGAGCTGACGTGCCCCCAGGCCAGGTGGTCCTGGTCTTGGATTCAGCAGGGACAGGGCACCAGGTGGCCTCAAGGTAGGGCTTGGGTTCCTCAGCTGCTCTGGGTCACTCTCCCTCTTGAGGAAACGCAGTTCACACCTGCTTCCTCTTGTCCTGTTTCCTGGCATAACCTCAGCGCCGGGTTTTATCTTTGAGATGACGAGTCTGCTTGAATCCACGTCCCTGCATCCTGGACAGGGAACAGAAGTACAGTGTGGTCGGTTATCCTGTGGAGCACCCATGAAGCCTGAGTCCTCTTTAAAGAGGGGTAGGGGAGGAGCCCGGAAGGGGATAATGACCGTCTGTGTTTCTACTAAACATCCGAGGACACCTGTCCTTATGTTAGGTGCACAGGTGTGTAACTTGTCCTCCTGGACTAGGATCTGCATGGGTTCCTCATGAGCAGACACCTGTTTCCAGACGCCTTGTTCTGCCGGCACTGGCCTCCTGCTTGGTTCCTAGTCATCTTCACGTTCCACGGAGGGAGCTGCTGGGGGAGGACCACAGGCAGTCTGCACTCCCACAAACAGTCCCAAGGGACAGCGGCTCCCCAGCCCATGGCTCTTGGCTACTGTCCTACAGCCATCGCTGGCTGTGAGTGACAGAAACTCAGGGAACACACACCTGCGTCCCAGACCCCTCTCCTGGAGCAGAGCTGCTGCGTGCAGGCAGAGCCCCTGGCCCTGTGTCCTGTGTGTGTGTGGATGGATCTGAGATGGGCTTCCGTCAGGGTTTGGAGGGAGCTTTCACGGCAGAGATAGAGGTCAAGTGTCCTTGTTGTGTTGTGTTGGGCCAGGAGGACAAGGGAGGGATTCATAGGGAGCGTCAGGAACAGGAAGGCTAGCAGGAGAGGGGCCCGAACGCTTTAGACACTGTCTGTTCACAGAGGCCCTTCGGGTGCCAAGGATGAAACTTGGAGGGGGTCCCCAGCTGTCAGGGAGCCTGCTGAGGCCATTTCCCACAGGGCAGGTGTCCAGCCAGGCCCACGTCTTGGGAGCCTGCCCCTGAGGCTGGAGGGTAGTGTCCGGGGGTCCGTGGGAGGTTCTCAGAGTCCGTGCTGGCCCAGGCTGCTGCGTCTGGGCAGACAGGCTGTCTTGGTGGGAGGGGCGGGGGCGGTGATTCTCTGCTGGAGGCCAGAGCATGGAAATCACTTGGGGACACTTGCCAACTGCACCTTTTCTGTGATGTCCCTCACGCGACGAGATTAACTGCTCTGCTCCCCAGTGACCAAGGGGGCCCTGGGTCCTCCCTCCCGGCTACGGATTCTCTGACTCCATCCTGTCCTTTCCTTCCGTCCACAGCATCTCCAGTGCTGGGACCCCATGTGGCCATGGGCCCCGGAGCCTCCATGTCTTCCGTCACGTCATGGCCCTTTCCCGCCCCCACTCCCACCCCGCCCTGGCGGCCACTCTGGGGGCAGCACGCGCCGCCCCTCCTGACCCCGCCATTCCCTCCCGGTGGCCCCCTGGTGCTGCCAGCCCTCCTCCCCAACTCACCGTTGGCCGCAGGAGAGCCTGGCCCTGGCCCCAGTGGGACCGGGACCCGCAATGTCATTGTCCAGGTCAGGTCAGAACGGGGGTCCTCAGAGACACCCCAGACTCAGACCATCGTCTTTACTCAGGCCCCCCTCAGCTGGAGTGCTCCAGGGGCCCTCTGTGGGGGTGCCTCATGTCCCGCACCCCTCTTCGTGGCAGCCTCTGTGCTGGAGACCAGCATGCCTGCCTCGGCCTTTGGGGGCCCCCAGGCTGGCAAGGGAGGCTTGGCCCCAGGCCTTCCAGCCCCAGCCCCGCCCCTGGCTGCCCAGCCGACCCCCATCGTGCCCCCAGTGAGCGCCGGGCCACAGCCTCACGGAGCTTCCAGGGAGGGCAGCCTGGCCAGGAGCCCGACCACGGCCTCGCCCGAGGACTCCTGTAACCCCAGGAGTGTTTACGAGAACTTCAGGCGCTGGCAGCGCTTCAAGTCGCTGGCCCGGAGGCACCTCCCGCAGAGCCCCGACGCAGAAGCTCTCTCCTGCTTCCTCATGTGAGTGTCCTCCGCTCTCCTGCAGCTCTCACGCAGGACGACCTTGGGGTGCGCACACGGGGCGGCGATCCAGGGGCGCTGGGAGGAAGGTGTGGGGCCGGGTCCGTGCTCTGGGAAGACACATTCTGGTCCAGGACACCTTTCAGTCACCCACCTCAGCGCAACCCCAACCCTCGGGGAGTCCAGCCAACCTTTACCTTCCAGAGGCATCACGGGGACATTCGGGGGGCACTCACAGGCAGAGAGGGTCCCGGTGGCAGAGGAGGAGTCATGGTTTGGGTGCCGGGCTCTCTGTCATCCTGTCTCCTGGGAACACAGGCTGGGGCGTCTCATGGCCAGGGGCCGGCACATCAGAGGAGGCTCGGGACCCGCAGGGCCCAGCAGAGGCCGCGTGCGGCCCCACCCTCGTTGTCCCGGAGGATTCCAGTCAGAAGGGGAGGGGGCAGAGCTGGTGAAGGGGTGAGGGCGTGGGATCCCTCCTGCTGAGCTGTGACCCGGCAGGCCTGGCCGTGGCATCTGGGGTCCCTCCTGAACACGGGGCGACGGCACTCCCTGCAGAGGCCTGGGCTCATTGCCGGCAGTCACCTGCCAGCACGCGGTCATGCTGGGGGCGGGGGGCCGCGGGCTCCAGAGGAGCGGGGGAGGCTGGGGGTGACGGACTGCAGCCGGCCCCTGACCCCGACGGCTTGCAGCCCGGTGCTGCGGTCCCTGGCCCGCCTGAAGCCCACTATGACGCTGGAGGAGGGGGTGTGGCGGGCCGTGCAGGAATGGCAGCGCAGAAGCAACTTCGACCGCGTCATCTACTACGAGATGGCAGGAAAGTGAGTCGGGGTCTCTGGCCCGGGGCTGGTGGCTGTGAGGGCCGGGCCGAGGGCAGGGTCTGACTGTGCTGCTGCTCACCACAGAGGGCCACCCTCCCCTGCCTCCCTGGGAGTTCCACCCTCCCCTGATCGGGACCCAGCCCTGCCTCCATGGGAAGGTCTTGGGAAGGGCTGGGAGATCCTGAGACCCCCTCCCCTGGGGTGGGACTCCCTCCGAGGGGGCTGTGGAGGGGATGTGCTGGACAGCCAGCCGGCTGCCTCCTTGGTGGCCGGGGCCACGGCCGCCCCTCCAAGGCACTGCCTCTCCCGGTTCCTCAACCGGCTGCTGGCTTTGCGGGCTCCAGGGCCGGGTCCCCTCCTCAGTGCGGCCCGGGCCTCCTCACCCCCAGGTTCATGGAGTTTGAGCTGGAGGAGGAGATGCAGATTCAGAAGTTGCAGTGGCTGAAGGTGGCCCAGGGCCTGCCTCCTCCGGCTCCGCCGAAGCCTGAGCCGCGGGGGCCCCCAGCCCCAGAAGCGGGCCCACAGCCAGGTACGGCCCCCATGTTCCATGGCAGCTGGTGGCCCATGGCAGCGGGGACCGAGGGAAGGCTACTGTCCCCATATGGGTCCTCTCCTTCAAGTGGACATTGGTCTTTTGACCAGAACAGCCACCAAGAGCCTGGGGCCTCAGCTGCCCTTTGTCAGGACAGGTGTTGACCGGGTGAATTTCTTCACTACTCTCCCCCCTCCTGTTAGGGGACCCAGCACAAAGTCTGCCTGGGGAGTGGGCTGTGGGGAGACCCTTGGAGGATCGGCGGGTCCACACTTGCTCACACATATCGCTCTGAGACTCTCCTCCTCTCCCCTCTGCCTGTCCCACGGTGCCTGTGGCCTCGGGTGGCCGTGACCCATCCCCCACTGACACCGGCGTCCCCCAAACACTGCCGTCCCGATGCACTGCTGGAGCCCCTCACGCCCCCTCCCTCCTCCCGCTCTGCCCCAGCGTGCATTCGCAGGAAGGCGGGTTCCAGGGCCCAGCCCTCCCGCCTGCAGCCACACAGACCCCCACGGGCCCTGGAGAACAAGGCGCCCAAGGAGATCCCCCCTGAGGCCGTGAGAGAGTACGTGGACATCATGGAGGGGCTGCTGGGGCCTGGCCACTCAGCCCCGGGGGGGCCAGCAGGTGAATGGGGAGAGGACGGAAAGGAGCCACAGCAGGATGAGGCCACGACCTACCCGGACCCGGGTCTCCTGAGCTACATTGACAAGCTGTGTTCCCAGGAAGACTTCATCACCAAGGTGAGCTGGCCTGGTGTCTAGAAGAGTCCAGGGAGTGGCACTCCAGCACCCCGATCGGGGCTGGGCCCAGGCCTTTGGCAGTAAGCTCTGTTTCTTGTTCCTCAGCTGTGTGTGTGCATGTGTGTGCACTGGTGTGTGTGTGTCTGTTGTGTGACTCTCTGTGGGCCTGTGTGAATGTGTCCGTGTGTGTACGTGCGTATGTGTGTACATGTTTGTGTCTGTGTGTGTGCACGTGTGGTGTGTGTACATCCGTGTGTGTGCGTGCACGTGTGTGTGTGCACGCGTGTGTATGCCTGTGTGACTGCGGGTTTGTGTGCATCCGTGTCTGTGGTGGGTCTGTGCATGCACGTGTGTGTTTGTGTCTGTCTGTAAACGTGCCGTTTTGTGTTTGTTGCACATGCGTGTGTGTGCGTGCACATGATCCTGTGTGTGCATACATGTGTGTATGCCTGATGTCGCAGACAGGCGTGCGTACGGGCGTGTGTGTGCATTTGTGCCTCGTGTGGATGTCTGTGTGTGTGTCTGCGTGTGGTCCTGTGTGTATGTTCATGTGTGTCTGTGTGTGCGTCTATGTGTATATGCCTTTGTGTCTTTGTGCACGTATGTGTTTGGTGTGTGTGCGTGTGCTTGTGTGTGGGGTTTGTGTGTGCGTATGTATGTATGTCCAGGTTTTGTCTCTCTGCGCACACATATGTGTGAATGTGTGTCTGCACGTGTGTGTGTGTGTGTGTGTGTGTGTGTAGCCAGTGACTGTGATGTTAAAACCTCCTACCTTGTGGAGAGGGATGGGTGGGTCTTCACTTTTCCACGTTTCCTGCAGGTCCCCCTGGCTCCCAGGTGGCCCCCTGCCAAGCATGCCCACAGCCTCTTTCTTCTGTTCCAGGTGGAGGCAGTCATCCACCCCCGATTCCTGGCAGAATTGCTTTCCTCAGAACCACAGCTGGACCTCCTGGCCCTAGCTGAGAAATTGGAGCAGGAGGAAGGACTCACCCTTGCAGAGGTGAGCCAGGGGAAGGAGGGAGGGATGCCAGGTGAGCCAGGGGAGAGAGGGGACCCAGGTGAGCCATGAGAGAGGGCACCCAGGTGAGC
>NC_058415.1:1874932-1878991 GCF_002201575.2 Neomonachus schauinslandi | reverse complement strand
CCCAGGTGAGCCAGGAGAGGGAGGGGTCCCAGGTGAGCCAGGAGAGGGAGGGGTCCCAGGTGAACCATGGGAAGGAAGGGACCCAGGTGAGCCAGGAGAGGGAGAGGTCCCAGGTAGCCAGGACAGGGAGGGGACCCAGGTAGCCAGGAGAGGATGGGGTCCCAGGTGAGCCAGGGGAGGGAAGGGGCCCAGGTGAGCCAGGAGAGGGAGGGGTCCCAGGTGGCCCAGGGGAGGGAGGGGACCCAGGTGAGCCAGGGGAGGGAAAGGACCCAGGTGAGCCAGGGGAAAGAAGCTTCACAAGTGAGCCGGGGGGTGGGGGCAGAACAAAGGCCCACATGACTCTTCCCCCTTCCCTTCTTGCGAGTCCCAGCACTGGGGAGGCCAGCTCCGGGTGGGCACAGAACAGAGCATGGGAAGGGGAAGATGGGGAGCCTGGGAAGGGAGGGAGGGACTCAGGAGGATGTCAGGAGAGCCACAGCCTCGTGGGTCACCCCTCCCCTCCTCTCCCAGGGCCACCGTCCCACCTACCCGTCTCATACCCCTGTGCTGGCCAGTCACTGTCCCCTCCTTCCTCTCAGCTGGTGAAGAAAAGACTGGTGGCCTTGAAGGCAGAGGAGGGTGTGCAGGCAGCCCCCCGTCACTGCGCAGCCCGGTCGGGCCCTGGTCCTGAGTGTCAGGCCGGTCCCGGGCTGGGGCTGGGGGTCAGCGGCAAAGCCTGCCCAGCAGAGACTGACGGCCAGGACCTTCAGAGGCACAGCCAAGCGCACACACACCTGTCCAGGCCCAGAGCCTTTGCTCTCTCTCCCGGAAGGCAGGAGTCCCCTGCACCCCCGGCCGGATGGCCCCCCTCCCCTCCCCAGGGTCCGAGGTGCACCTCCGCTCGACCAGGCCCCAGGGACGCGCCCGTTCTCAGAGAGGCCCCTCCTGCTCGGGACACTCGAGGGCCAGCGGACGGGTCCAGTGAGGACGAGGAGGAGCTCCCCAGCCTGGCCTTCCTCCTGGCCTCTCAGCACAGCCTGCTGCCCTGGGGGCTCTCCCAGAGTCCCGCTCCTGCCTCGGGCCTCCCCAGCCCTGGAGCTCGGGGGCCGTGGGGGGCTCCCCGGGCCCCCTCCCCTCAGAGGATAGGCCTCAGCCCGGCCACCCCCCGAGCTACCAAGTCCAGGAAGCGGGCTCTGTGCGGGGGCCCAGCCCCTGCTGGGAAGACGCCCCTCCCTGGGGCCAACCTCAGGGGCTCCCCGAGGCCGGCCTTGGCCGTGGGGCTGGTTCACCCCTCACAGCCTGCAAAGAGAAGGTGTGACTCCTTCGTCACGGGCAGGAGGAAGAAGCGGCACTGTAGCCAGCAGGGAGCAGTGGGCCCGCCCTCCAGGGCCGGTGGACCCCAGGGCTCCTCCTCATCCCCGTGCTGATCCTGGCTGTGGGGCTCAGGGAGGGGGGCATGACTGTGGGGGCGGGGTGGCAGCCGCCCACTGGGGCACTGTGTGTCAACTGGGAATAAAGATGGTTTGGCTGGGAAATGTTCGGGGCCGCTGTCCTCCTGCTGGCATCCGAGCTGCTCCATGGAGAGAGCCCCCCCATGGAGAGGGGCCTCCTGGGGCTCCCGTCACCATCGGGATGGGGAGCCCTCTGCACCACGACCGTTTCTGAGAACGGAGTGTGCAGACAGCCCCGTCTTCGGGGGCTCCCTTCCGCCTCCCCGAAGCGTCCAGCCACGGGGCTGCCGGGCTGGCGACCCTCAGCCCCTCCAGGGCTCCCTGTGTGGGGGCCTGAGCAGACAGGCTCTGGGCCGCTGGCCTCGTGGTGGGAGGAGCGTCTTCCAGTCCCAGTGGGATCATTGAAATAGGAGGGACAGTGGGGGATCCTCCTAATCCCAGGGAGGACGGACACGGGGAATGGATGAGGGGAGACTCGGGGGCACTGGCCACGGTGTGCACACAAGAACCCCAGTGGTGGGGCAGACGCCGAGTCCCTGGGTGGGATTTCTGGGCCAGACCGACTTCTCCAACCATGCGAGGGGCCCACCTTGCTGTGGACGCAGAGCGAGGGGCGCTGGCCAGGTTCCCTGGGTCTGCAAGGACACCCCACACTTACTGCCTCCCTTCCCTCCCTCGAGGGACCCCTGTGTGAACAGATGTGGACACAGCCTCGCATTCTCACGTGAAACGGTTCCTACAAACAGACCCCAACCACCATGCAGGAGCGCAGCCCACCACGGGAGCCGTGGGCCCAGGCGTCTGCAGCCCCAGGGCCGGGTGGGAGCTGGGCTCCAGGCTGAGGGGGGCCCTCCAGGGGCGCTGGCACAGACCCCACGTCAGATAGGCCATCTGCCCGGCTCGTGACAGTGAGATGAGCCGACACTGAGGGACAGGAGCTCCACGGGGAAGAGACCCTGCTGCTCCCACAACTGCCCGCCCCCCCCAGTCTGCTCACCTCCCCTCATGGGTGAGCTGGTGCCCTCCAGCCCCTAGCCCCGCCCCGCCCATATGCTCTGATCCCAGGAGCAAGCACCCGGACCCTCACCCTCCTCCCTCCCAGCCAACGTCTCCTCCCCAGGTTCTAGGTTCTGATGCCTTTTCCAGGTTTGGCCGAGGCCCCTACAGCGCTCACCACTCACAGATGTGCCGTCCCTGCAGCAGCACGGGGCTAAGGCCATCCGGGTCCAAGGGACACCTGGCCCTCTGCTTGCCCCCCCCCCCCCCCCCCCCCCCCCCCCACAGCAAAGAGCTCAGGGAAGAA
Source organism: Neomonachus schauinslandi (assembly GCF_002201575.2). Taxonomy (NCBI): domain Eukaryota; kingdom Metazoa; phylum Chordata; class Mammalia; order Carnivora; family Phocidae; genus Neomonachus; species Neomonachus schauinslandi. The sequence goes on along the minus strand of NC_058415.1, from coordinate 1,876,258 downwards.
AGGAACTCATGCCGGGGTCCTCTTCCCGCTCCACAGAATCCACAGGCCACCCCACAGGTGCTCTTCCGCTGCCTTCCCTCCCTCCCAGGCAGGTGGCTCTGGAGTGCTCCCCACCCTCCTGCCCCTTCCTGAAGCAGAGGTTTCACCTTGGCCGCACTCCCCAGCGGCTGCCCCTCCCCGTCCAGCCGGGCCTCCCCAAGAGGGAGACGCAGACAGAGGTTGCCACCCCGTGCGCGTCACCCCACTGTGTCCCTGTCCATGGTGTGCGCTCAGCAGGCGCTGGATGCTAACGGCGTGGGCGAAGATTCGCCTGTGTTCCTCGGAAAATCCAAGGTCGGTCCAATGGCAAGGAAACGAAGTGGAGAAACGTTTCAGATTTTCACGGCAGCCAACCTTCCTCATCACAGAACAAGTTAGGAGAGGTGAAAGTTCGCAGGGACCGTGTGTCAGGGCAGTGTCGGGAGGGAGCTCCCGGTAAGTGGGAGGATTCTGCGGTGATGAGGAGGTCACCACGCGGCCCCCGGGGAAATCGCGATGCGCACACAGAGCAGGGCCGGCTGTGCTCTGCGCCGTCCAGCGGGACAGCTCCCGGTCAGCTCGCTGGGTCTCCACAGAGAGCCTGCGGGAAGCCAGGCCTCACGCTTTCCCGAGAGGACCGTGGGCTCTGGGAGGCCTGGGGACTGAGGGCAGTCATGGGGTGGCCCTGTCAGTCGGCCCCACGGGTTTGGCTGCAGATCCTCCTCCTGCGCCCCTAGGACGAGATCCAACAATGGGGTCATGGAGTCCTGGGGAATCCCTCGGTTAGAGGAGCATTCCCGTCACCTTCTGAGGGCACCCGGGAAGGTCCGGGCCCCGTGACCACCCTTCCGTGGCTGCAGGTCTGTTCATTCAGAGATGCGTGTGCCCCACAGGCCACTGTGCACTGGGTGGGAAGAGGAGAGCAGCCGGCTTGGGGAGTCTTGGCCAGGGCGCCCCCATCCCCCCACACACTGTGCTCGCCCAGCGGCTGATAACGGGGGAGCCCTGCCTGCGTCCACGCCTCCATCGATCATCCACCGTCCCTGGACACAGGTGTCACAGGAGGCTCCGGCAGAGAGAGATGGTGTCTGGGGCTGAGTATTCGGACAGAACGTGGGGCGAGCTGGAGTCAGTCCTGCTCGAGTATCTGCTCTGGAGAGTCTGGGCTCGGAAAGTCCCCACTTGTGGGCCCCACGACCTACTTGTTGACGGGACCCTCCTCCAGACAGGCTGGCAGGAGACCCCACCACCTGGCGCGTCTCCTGGGAGGGCCCTGGACATGACTCCCAGAGTTCTGAGGGCCCGCTC